>NC_071264.1:30191007-30198507 GCF_023375685.1 Ictalurus furcatus | reverse complement strand
GCATATCGCAAACGTCGTGACGTCAGGATCGCGAAGCCGGATACCATGATGCTAATTAACCAGCGCTACACGGTGCGACACATGTACACACACACACACACACACGCGCGCGCGCGCTCTCGATCGGCGCACTCGAAGCCGGAGATGACGTTCTTGTGAATAATTTCAGCGCAGTAGCACGGCCTTGTAAATCGGCGAGCCACGTCTCCGCAGATTAATTACTGACCCCTAACCGGCTCCTTGTAAAGTTTGTGATCTATCAGCTCGTGACAGGTTCGCGATGAGCCCAGCTGAAATAAACACATGCGCGTAACACACACACACACACACACACACACACACACACACACATTGTGACAGGCCAATGGAGAACAGTGAACAGCTGTGAGTGTAGAATGCTAACGTCTGTTAGCGTTATAAATACAGCATGTATTCACGGTACACGTCCTAAACATGCTGTGTGTCACAGTGTACGGTTTAGCGTAGCGGATTAGCGACCGCTCACTCAGATACTACAGCACTCTGATCATATTACTCTTACTGTGTTATTCTTATTTTTAAGACCACTCTATTGGTCTCACTGTACTCTTCTTATCAGAGTACACTTATTGTAGTAATCTTATTCCATTATTCTGTATAATACAGTATTACTCTTAATCTATTTCCTGTAATACTACTGCACCAGTCTTACTGCATTACTCTCACTCGATATCATTCTCACTCTATTATTACAGAACACTTACTCTATTACTGCATTACTCTCACTTTGTATTACCTTTAATATGACTCTTACTCTGTATTATTTATTACTCCTATAGTACTACTGAAATATTCCTTATGTAACACTCTGAAAGAATTCCTCACACCCTGGATTATTTTGAATACTCATGCAATACTGGTACTCTGTATTATTCTTACTGCACTACCGTAATGCTGGTACACTTAGTGTATTGTTCTTACTCTTCGTTACTCTTACTGTATTCGTCGAACTCTATTCACTTTACTCAGTCACGTGTACTCTATCTATCGCTCATGACATCACTAGGACCGTCTTGCTAGTCTTATTACTGTATTACTTTTGCCTTACGTTAATACTCTAAATATATTACTGTCGTTGTATTACTCTTATTATTAGTCTTGCTTTAGTACTCTAACTGCATGGCTGTTGCTATTACTTTTGCTCCGTTACTCACACTCCTATTACATTTCTCATACTCTTAATGACTCTTACTGTACTGCTGTATCTTAATTACTCTGTATTATTATTATTATTACTACTACTGCTGCTGAATGACTCTTACTGTACTTCTGTCGGCCATCTTAATTACTCTGTATTATTATTATTATTATTATTGCTACTACTACAACAACTACTACTGAATGACTCTTACTGTACTGCTGTATCTTAATTACTCTGTATTATTATTATTATTATTATTATTATTATTACTACTACTACTGAATTACTCTTACTGTACTTCTGTCGGCCATCTTAATTACTCTGTATTATTATTATTATTACTACTACTGCTGCTGAATGACTCTTACTGTACTTCTGTCGGCCATCTTAATTACTCTGTATTATTATTATTATTATTATTATTATTATTGCTACTACTACAACAACTACTACTGAATGACTCTTACTGTACTGCTGTATCTTAATTACTCTGTATTATTATTATTATTATTATTACTACTACTACTACTGAATTACTCTTACTGTACTTCTGTCGGCCATCTTAATTACTCTGTATTATTATTATTATTACTATTGCTACTACTACAACAACTACTACTGAATGACTCTTACTGTACTGCTGTATCTTAATTACTCTGCATTATTATTATTATTATTATTATTATTATTATTATTATTACTACTACTACTGAATTACTCCTTACTGTACTACTTTTACTCTTAGCTCACTATAGTTTTTCACACAAGGACCTAAAAACAGTAAAGAATATATTATCATTATTATATGATGATGATGATGATAATAATAATAATAATAATAATAATAATGGTGCTATACTGCAATTGTAATACTTTTAAAATCGGAGACGAACACAGCAGAGATCGAGGTTTGTTTTGTTTTGTTTGTTTTTTTTTTACACAAAAAAAAAAACAAAAACAAAAACAAATAGATCTGGAACTTATACGAGAGTCAAAAGTGCTCTGGTTCGTCACGGGCCTCGTCTGCATATCGTGACGTTCGACATTTCAGTGATATCAGCATCGCAAACGATATATATATATATATATATATATATATATATATATATATATATATATATATATATATATATATATCGTCCAGCCCTATTTCCTAAAACACTCCACGATTTCTTCTTATGATAGATAAGATGATAAAGCGTGTATTTGGAGAACTCTACATTGCCCCCAAAAAAGAGACATCTAGACTCTCAGGCAGGGGAAGGGGAAGGGGAAGGGGGGGGGGTCAAGGGAGGGGGGGGGTGGTCGAACCTCACCAGAACGACCCCTGTAATAAACTGGCAACGATGTCCAAACAACTCAGCACATTTGCGATTAAATAAGCCATGCAAAAAGCATGAGCAGGAGAAAGGGAGGAAAAAAAAGAGAAGAAGAAAACTCATACACACTCACACACTCACACACTCACACACCCACAAGGTACACATTTAAGGCGACAACAATTACGAAGGCAATGAAGGCCCGCCATAAACACGGGTTTGATATATATATATATATATATATTTTTAAAAAAAAGGATTCGCATCATTTATTCATGCGGCAATTAAAGGTTAAACACATGGCAAAGGCTCAGCGTTTTCGGAGAGCAGCTGCACAGAGGCACAGCGAGACGGGAGGCCACAACAAGAAGCTTAGAAAGAGAGAGAGAGAGAGACAGAGAGGGACAGAGAGAGAAAGAGAGAGAGAAAAAAAAGCAAACTAACTTTGTCTTGAAATGGTTTTGGCTGCGGGACAAGCTCTCCGCAGAAGAGCACGCGCTGGCGTAAACATTTGTACAAAATTATAAGTGCATACAGAGACGCATACGGCAGGCAACCACCCGCATGCTGAACCCTCTGCCTTCACGAGTGTGTGTGTGTGTGTGTGTGTGTGTGTGTGTGTGTGAGACGCTACGAAAAACCACTGCATTTTAATTACCGCCAGCCACCACACTGCGCTGCTTTGATATGGAAATGACCCGCGGTCTTCGTCTCCATCACCGGAAAAAAATCTTCCTCCGATTCATAAAAAACAATGTGTTACACCTGATCGCGCTGATTAGAGAGAGGATGTGTGCGTGTGTGTGCGTGTGTGTGTGTGTGTGTGAGAGAGAGAGAGAGAGAGAGATTAGTCCCACATATTCACATGTACAGAATAGGGGGAATATTTAATGTGATGAATGAAAGAGATGTTTGCGTGGCTGTTAATTCTGTTACAGTGTTTTATAACTGAAGGAGCGCGTCGATGCATCCGAGCGTCCGCGCTCCTGTCTTCATGCCCCGGCCATCCAGCTCTCTGTAAAGAGCTCTATTTTTACACTGGAACGTTCTGGAACACGGCTGATATTGTGTCCTGGTCAGGTCAAATCGGAGCATGGAAAGCCTCTCTGAAGCTTTCTTTCTTTCTTTCTTTCTTTTCTTCGCCTTGTGATGTCCACAGGTGCGCATTTTTTCCCTAAAAAGATGCTTTTTATTCAGAGCGAAGAAATCAAATCAGCTTCAGAGATTAAGGGACGATTCGTTTCAGTCATGTTACAAGCTCTTCTGTCATACACTCTCTCTCTCTCTCTCTCTCTTGCTCTCTCTCATTTTTTTCTCAATTATTTTTTTTCTCTTTTGCTTCAGCATTGCGGCAGGTCTGCAATTTGGGTGTGTTGTTAAGTCATAGATAAGTATAGGCTGCCTAATTTCCACTTACAGTAAAGAGTGAGGGGGGAAGAAAGAAGAAATACTTAAGGCGTGGAAAGATGTTAAAGATCCACACACACACACACACACACACACACAGCCGTTGTTTGATCGTTAGTCTGGCATTACACCTTTGATATTCTCCATCGGCGAGGTCGACGTCCCTGACTCGGGCTCGGAAAAAATCATCGTGGTTTTTTTTATGTATTATTATTATTATTATTATTATTATTATTTACACACAACACCTTCATCGAGCATGACGACGGTTTTGCAAAAACCTGCTCTTGAAATATTTTCGACAATAAATCGCATCACTTCATGAATACTAGCGTAGAAGCGCAGGCCTGTCCTTGTCGAGGCAGATCTTTACGTACACGACCGTACGCCTTTCGACACGTGACGATAAAAAGCTAATGAACGGCACAAGAGTGATCCATAAGGTCCGGCTCAGTATTCCATCCTTATTAACGCTACACTACGTTCTTATTACCGTGTAATAAAAGCTGCGCGCTTGAACGCCCAAACGCCCGAACGCCTGAACGCACCGCCCGAGAGACCCTTTTTTATTTTCCTGATACTTTTTGCAGCTCGACTACATGTATGAAATAAATCAGCTCTGTTTGTTGGGTTTCTGATTTTGTTTCCTGCACATCACACATGAAAAGCAACTAATGCCATCCTAATTTAAAAATTAAAAAAAAAGTGCACTTCAGTAACGCATTCCAGAAACTTGAGACATTCTGCCACAAAAGCAGCAAGAGGGAAAGAAAGAAAACACACACACACACACACACACACACACACACACACAGCCTCCTAATGAACATGTTGCCATCGGTTTTGATCATTGTTGAAATATTCCACAGCAAATTAGCTAACGCTTAAAGACAGATGTCACAACATGTGCTGCTGCAGTTCTCTCTCGCCCCGGCTTTCCTCCCCTACGGCTGGTGCACGCCTTTACCTTTATACCCGACCTGCTGTTGTTTACCTCGGCTGGTGTTTATCATTAGGGCGCTGCATGCTGGCACGGTTCTAACCTTCACCAAAATGAAAGAGAGATCAAAAATAAAAGACCCCGAGCGTCGACACGATCCGGAGCTCCGCAGATCTGCTAAAGACAAAAATCTATTTGATGCATGGATGACTTCCTGCAACGCATGACGAACCGTTGCAGCGTGTCCGCAGTATCGGCATGCACCATAGATTTAAAAAAGAAATTATACCCAGCTCCATTTTCCACCCAAGAAGAGGTTCGTGTAATATTACATTACAGGCCTGGTGATATTCTAAGCGTTTTATTTTTCTCCCCCCTCCCACTTCACACACTCCAAGTGACTGTTTCTCCTCTCAGATTTCCCCTTAAATTTTTCTGCTCACATTCCTACAAGTAATATCATTTAGATGGCATGGAATTCATTTTGGTAAGGGTATTATACATGGATAAGTGAGTTACAGCATGGGCGACTGCATCTAGAAATTTCTCTCGACATCAAGGACGTACAAAGCTGCCTCTTGTTGGTTTTTTTTATTTTTATTTAAAATGAAAAAAAAAAAAAACAACCACCAAAAAAAAAAAAAGATCAAAGACCGGACAAGATCAGCAAAGACACGAGCAATTAGGGTAAATTACGCAGGATGAAAGAAATGCAAAATTCACTTTATATCAAATGCAAAGAATTTAGGATAATTAGAAGCGACTGAGCAATGCTGAGTAAATAAAAAAACAAAAAAACAAAAACAAACGACTCTTTACAGACATGCAGGTTTTTCAGGGAAAGGAAATTATTTTAAGGAAATGAATACTTGCATGCACCTGCATGGTAATATACAATGCAGAACAGGAGTAATGCTAATATAATAATGCATTAAAGTTTTTTTTTAAAACAATCAGATTTTTAAACACACACACACACACACACACACACACACACAGAAATGTACAATTTGGAAACAAATAACTGAACAATAAATCTAACAATATTTTCTTATTACCAAGCTTGTCATCCAAACCAAAGGCAAGACAACAGGTGTAATTGTTTTAAAGAGAAAAGCAAATAACTACAACAAACAATCTGTGCTTTTCTTTCTTTTCTTTTTTTTTTTTTTGCACATTAAAGAACAGGGTTGCGCTTTTTGCGCATGCGATATTTTTCCCCCTTCGGAATCACAGTGTAGTAAATTGCACTAATCCGATTTAATGCTTCATAATAATCCAGAACAATCCCAAGAAAAGGAACATCGCTGCTTTGCTTTATTGCTTTCCTTTATAACTGTATAGTTTCCATGTCTTGCAAATGAAACGAGGCGCGAGCCAAAAAATACTGGATGATACAGATTTATTTATTTATTTATTTTAATCCAGACCAATATTTTTATATAATAAAAATAAAAATAAAATAAAATAAACTGCGTGCAGACTAAACTCTAAAGTCGAACTAAACAAAACCCTATATTCATCCTGGAGAGTGCACGCGGAAAGAATCTAAAGAGCCGGCAAAAAAGCGCGCGCGCACGTGATTGTCCAATGAGAAAGATCCGGCGCAGAGCGAGCAAACACACACACACACACGCACGCACGCACGCACACACACACTCGCGCGAGCCTGCAGTGCGCTCGCGCTACAAAATGAAACCTTTTTTAAAAAACAAATTTCAAAAGGAAAGAAAACGAATGAAAGAAAAAGAAAGCGGTTTTCCCTTTCCATACAGCGCGCGACAAGAAAAAGAAAGAAAGAAAGAAAGAAAGAAAGAAAGAAAAGAAAACAACTTACCGGCACCATATGCGACAAACGTTTCGCTCTCCAGATCCTCGGCTGTACAGGAAACGGCACGGTGTGCTGCACAGCGCGCGCGACGGAACGGTGTTTCCGCTAAGCCACGCGCAGACAATTTCTAGAAAGGGGAAGAAGGGGGGAAAAAAAAAAGATCAAAATTACATTATTTAAATAAAAAAAAATGTAAGCTATGCACGGTGTTCGGGTATTCTGTGTTTGCGCTCCTGTAATGTAGTCTTTCTTATTTACTTATATATATATATATATATATATATATATATATATATATATATATATATAAATTGCTGATTAGTGTTCAAATGATCAACCAATCAGGATACATTCAGATTCAGCTGTCTTGGAAATGTTTCCAGGTTTAATCAGCATGAATTATTATTATTATTATTATTATTATTATTATTATTATTATTATTATTATTATTATTTTATAATAACGGGTCTGGAGTAAAGGTGTTGTGAAAGTGTTTATCAGTTCCAATAAGCGGCACGGGTCGTTTTCTGCAAATGCGAAAAATGCAGAACAATTGTCAGATCCCATCACACACACACACACACACGCACACACGCACACGCACGCACACACACACACTCCGGGAATAAAGCATGTCCATTGAGAGCCCAGGACACCTCAGGACAGGAGAGGACAGGACAGTGCAGCACATCCCCTTTCCCAGCAATAATCAGGACAATGTGCTGAATCGGCGGTCTAATTATAAACGCGCCATTTGGACCTCCATTGCCGCCTTACCTTATGAGGGAAGTTGTGTGCGCATACACACACACACACACACAC
>NC_071264.1:30143507-30186007 GCF_023375685.1 Ictalurus furcatus | reverse complement strand
TCTTCGTCCCCCAGCTTCTATGAGCAGCGAAAAAGAGAAAAAGAGAAGATTAATTATTCACACGGAGCACTGACTTCAAGGCAGCAGCGGGGTTTTTTTTCTCTCTCTCTCTCTTTTTTTTCTGCTAAAACTTTTCCTCCTCTGCTATATGAGCTCGAGCACCAATTCACAAATTACTGGAAAACAATAAATTAAGACAAAGTGGGTTTAAAAAACAAAAATATTATTATCATCAGCCTATTTCATACTCATTAGGATGAGCTTCAACTCTTGGAGGCTTCATGTCGCAAATCAGTTGAACACACTTATAAATGAAGCTCCTTCTTAAAAGTAAGAGTTTTAAAGGACTCAGTGGTCTCTGAAGAACCTTTGCACCAAGGCTCCTGTAGGCACTTTCTTTTGTCTAAAAAAACTAAATCTACTGGAATTTATTTTTTTGGAGTACAGCAGCCTACACAGCTCTCCATGCTATACCGACTGAAGGTGTACCTACTGATATACTAAATAGTACGGTAGTGTGCACTGCCTTAGTATTAGTACTTAATAATGACTGTGAAGACTGTGATCACTGTTTAGTACAGAAATATATCACATCTAGAATGTTGCCCTTTTTTGTACTGTACGTCTGATTATTATTATTATTATTATTATTATTATTATTATTATTATTATTATTATTATTATTATTTTCTTCATGATCATTATTATTATTACAGCTGTTTTTGTTCATCCAGAAGAGAGGTCTATAAAATACAAGCAAATCATTTGTTAATAATTAATCATCGTAATCATTAGTGACATTAAGATTCGAGCAAAAAGGTCTTTTAAGCGGTTTAATTTAACAGCGATTAAGAAACCTTCTTTTTTTCCCCCCACTGAGTTCAGGTAGCGTGCCTGGAATAGATCTATAGGTCTCAAACGCCACCTAAAGGTCAGTCCTGGAACTGCATGTGTGTTTCGTGTGAAATTTACCGGGATTAGTTAGTTCTTCTGTGGTTCTTCAAGTTTTCACTGGATGATTAATGGTTCTTGGCTTCTTAATCGTGTTCAACAACAACAACAAGAAACATATGATGGTTCTACGCATCTAAGGATGCTTAATGATTTGATCATAGGCGATTGAAGAACGTCCCACAGTGAAGTTTTAAATGCAAACCAAATACATATCCGTGTTTATAATACAATAGATTTATTGATATTCAACACAAAAGCATGAATACTGACACAAACACGAGTACAAGTCCGTCTTTAATTTTCATACAGCATGCTCCAAACCTCTTTTTTGTACCAAGAGGGTTCTTTGAGTTTTCTTAAAGCATTCACTGTATTATTAACGGTTCTCAGGTCCATATAAAACAGAAACGTTAGGGTTCTTCAGTTGTTCCTCTGAGGGAATGTATTTTTGTTGAAACCTATAGCACAGTGTTCCCTGTCAGAACGGTTTGCAAGTACGGACCACGTTTAGGAAGCTAAGGACCTTTAATTATCCAAGGAACCCTCAAAGAACCATCGAAGAACTACCAAGACAGCTAAATGTTAAACATCAGGCAGGTTCTAGGTAGTATGGAGAAACTAACCCGCAATAATTTGGGGTTTGTTCTTCACACTTACTTACACTCTTATAAAAAGGAGTTCTTCAAAGATCTTTAAAAAGTGTTGATTGGATAAATAAGAGCTTTTAGCTTCCTTAAATTGACAACCCTTAGGGCTTTTCTGCTGTCTCTCTGGGGGAACGTTCTTTGGAGAACGCTGACAACAGAGTGTAAACCTGTCAAAATGACCCTAAATTATACTATCAATGCTTAATGATCTTTGTAGAAGTCTACAATGCAGAATTCCCTGTCAGAATGGGTTCCAAGTAGACCACATTTTAGAAGCTAAAGACTCTTCATTAGATAAGGAACCCTCAAAGAACTGTCGAAGAACTACAAAGTAGGTAAAATGTTAAACACCTGACAGGTCCTAGGTAGTAAGGAGAAACTAATGCGCAATGATTTAGCGTTTGTACTGCACACCTGGGAAAAAAAGAAGGTTCTCCAAACATCTGTTAAGTGTTCATTGAATAATTAAGGGCTCCTGGTTTCTTCTAGAGTAGAGGTTTTTTTTATTATTGCCCTTCTGCGGGTATGTTCTTTGGAGAACGCTACAACAGACTGTTAACCTATCAAAAGGGTTGCAGTAGAACCAGGAGAAGTTTGGAGACGTTTTTTTTGGTTTTTTTCCAAGTACCAAGACAAATAAATGTTAAATACACAAAAACGATATTTTATTGCTTTCCTGTATATTTACTAAACAGAAATGCTTACAATATTCTGCTTAGTGATAATTGTAGCACATGTACTGGAGTTAACCGAACACAACTAGCTTCAGGCACAATCGAATACATTCAGAAATGTCTAAAAGAAATTTTGGGAATAGTTTTGAGTAGCTGAAGAGCACAAAATCCAAAGCAGGAGGGACCAGAAACCCAAACATAAGAGAGAGAGAGAGAGAGAGAGAGAGAGAGAGAGAGAGAGAGAGAGAGAGAGAGGTGTGAAAATAAATAATAAAAACATTATGAGGCAACTCTGACTCCATGTCTTGTTAAAAAATAAACGTTCCTCGTCCAAAATGCATGCGTAGAAGTTTCTGTTTTATTTGCAGTGTCTTCATGGGGCTTCGCTGCTCCTATATAGATGTCTCCTGCCTTTTGAATAAAAAATATTTTTTTTTTAAATCAGGAGGTCATTACTGGTCTTTTAAGGCAGTAATTAAGGCGTTCTGTGGCACTGAGGCAGAAGATTTAAAGCCTACAGGCCTGGTCTGGAAGAATGTTCCCATCCAGCTTGTTAGAGAACGAGGCAGCACGCATCTCATTAGCATATCGTGAAATGCTTTGATACGTTGCGAAATGCAAAAGCCGGCGCTATTAATATTTCAGAAGGGCCTGCATAAAAATCAACATTTTTGTTACATTAAATTAACACGTGTTCCTCTCGCGTTCTGCATGTTTAATTAGGGCGAGCTCTTGTGTCAGAAGGAATCCGAAGAGTGCCGTGTGATTTGTTGTGATTACTCGGGAACAGTGAAGAACCCTTCACGAATATATTTGTCTGCTACTCGCAAGAAAAAGAAAAAAAAAATGCCTTGTATGGACTTTGCTCAGGAAAAGCTCGATTGCACAGATGGTAATAGCTGAGAGGGAACCAAGAACGCTGGTGTGTGTGTGTGTGTGTGTGTGTGTGTGTGTGTGTGTGTATACGAGCAGCGCAGAACATCTAAACACTGTGCTTTATTAATGGTACGATATTAGAACATTCGGAACTCTTTGGTTCTCCTTCTGGGGGATTTCTCATATGTTTTTTGTAAGACTCTTAAAACAGTGTATAAGAGGGTTTCCCTATCAGAAAGTGGTGCAAGTAGAACCCACAATGATCCAATGAACCCTCAAAGAACCCTTGAGGAACCCTCTTTCTTTAAGAAGGTACCAAGGTCCAAGAGTAAATGTTGTAATACCTACACTGCTGACAGGTTCTAGGCGTTAAGATGAAAACAATGTGCAATCATTTGGAGTCCGTATCACACACTTGCCCAGCTAATACACACACGCTTAGAACAAAAAAAGGGTTCTTTAAGGGGATAATGAAGGGTTCTTAGCTTCATGAAATTTAGAACCCTAAAGCTTGTTCAGTTGCGCCTCTGTGGGAATGTTCTTTGTATAAATCTACAACAGAGTGGTTCTCTGTAAGAAAGGGTTCCAAGTAGACCACTTTTAGCAAGCTAAGGACCCTTAATTATTCAAGAGACCCTTAATGAACCCTTAAAGGACCAATAAGTTAGCTAAACTCCTGACAGGTTCTAGGTATGAAGAAGAATGAGCAATAATTTGGAGTTTGTATCCCAGGCATTCCAGGTTCTTTCTGGGTTCAGTGGACAAAGAACCATGCAACAGGGTCTTTTCCTATTCAAAACGGTTGCAAGTAGAACCGTACGGGAAGCTAAGATCCATTCATTATCCAGTGAACCCTTTAAGAACCCTTCAAGATCCCCCTTTCAAAGAGTGTAGCAAGTGCCAAGGAGCTAAATAATAAACATTTGACAGGTTCTAAGACTGTAGGTTCTAGGTTCTAGAGTAATACACTCTTTAAAAAAAAAAAAAAAGGTTCTTCAAGGGTTCATTGGATAATTAAGAGTTCTTTTTTCTGATTGGAAACATTTTGCTGTATAGAACTGTATAGAGTTCTGTATAGAACATTTAAGGGTTTCCCAGAGGTACTATCGAAGAACCCTTAAGGCTTGAACAATTTTTTAAACGCGATCTTAAGAAGCTAAGCTTAATACACAGTTAAAACCTACACTCTTAGAGGAAACAAAAGGTTCTTCAAGTGGTTCTTTAAAGATTTATTAGATAATCAGTGTTTTAGCGTCGTAACATTTTGAATTGCTAAAGGTTCTTTCGTTTTCCTTCTTGAGAAACCTTAAGACGTTCTTTGTAGAATCCTACAAGCGAGGGGTTTCAGTATCGAAAAGGGTTGCAATCTAGAACTCCTTTAGGAAGCTAAGAACTCTTAAATAACATTTAAAGAACCATTGAGGAACTAGTGGAAGAGTTCAAAGAAGACACTAACCAGCAATAATCTGGATTTTTGTACATTAATCGGATCATTCACGGCTCTTCGTTTCTTCAAATATCACTCAAAAATTTAGAAAACGTCACTGTTCTTTGCAGCACCCAATATCAAAAAGTTCAATTCTTTTTAGAAAGCTGTTATTATTATGAACTGTTCGTCATCCATGAAACCCTGAAAGGTTAAAAATATAAGCAAAAGATTGCGTATATTGTTTTTTCCCCCCTGCAGTGTCCACTGTATAGCGCATTTTTAGAGAGGATGAATTTGACCAATAGCACTAGAGCTTTCAGGAAGTGTGAGTATTTTAGCCTGTAGGGAAAGTGCTAGAATACTTCTTTAAATGAACTTGTTCAGAGAATTGCTTTTCTCGTTGACAGCGTGGACAGTTCTGAACACCTGAAGGTGACGGCTTTGTGATCTTTTTCTATGCTAGTACAGCGTTAGCATTAACAGTACCTCTTATTCGCCTTTACAGTCTTTCACACCATAGTAACCCCGCTTCCTTTCTTTCTTTCTTTATTTATTTATTTATTCATTTAATCCTGCTCTTCTTAATTAATTCAGCTTTCTTTAATTGAAAAGATCACATAAAGATATTTTCCCTCCAGGAGCTACAAGGCATATTTGACACTGGCGGTTGAATAAAGCTACCTTGAAACCGGACACAAAAGACGAGGTGGCTTTATACTGTATTTCTAGACAAGGAAAGAATGCACTCATTGTGCTTGAGAAAGGCATTCTTATTATTTATTTATTTAAATTTTTGTCAAAGTCATTTTTTCCCTCCCTCAATCAAGCCGTGATATGGTTCTTCCAGCAAGGCAGCCATGAGCACTCAATTATTTTCAGCATTTCTAACATTGCTAAGTGCGCTCATAAAAAAGGGGAGAAAATGACAAACTGCAAGCTATTATGTGGCAGGAAGAGAGAGAGAGAGAGAGAGAGAGAGAGAAAGAAAGGAGGAAAGAAAGAAAAAACAGGACGAGAATGTCAGCGGTTGGAAAAAGCAATTCATTAAGAGATCTTGTGTAGATTCGGAGACTTTAGAAACGTTTTAATTATAGATAAGAACTACTTGGGAGGAACACGTGGGGAGCGTGTTTTATTTTTATTTATTTTTTAATGAAACGTTAATGGTGAAAAGTAGCGCGTTGTTTGAAATTGAATGACCCAGAACATTATCTTTAATTCACATCTGCATTCGGTTACAAACTGCTAGCAGACGCGTGCTGTAGAGTTCGAGTGATAGGACTTTCTCTGTGTCACGTGATGGAAGGTGAGGAGGATGCGAGTGCGGTATGAGCTTTTATTGAAAGGCAGGCAGAATGAATCCAAAACCAAGATCAAAAACGTGGTCACAAACAGGCGCAGGGTCAGGCGATCAGCGAATGGGGCTTTTCCAGCGCACGGTACAGCTCGACTTGGCTCGACTCGACTCGGCTCGATTTTTCAGGGTTTTCCCACTGTGGATAGTACCTGGTACCTGGTACTTTTTTAGTACCGCCTCGGTCGAGGTTCTGAGCGAGCCGATCCGATACTAAATGTGAGCCAGGCACTGAGGGAGTAGGGGATTCTCCTTAACGAGCGGTTCTGTATTGCGCCTGAATAAATGTGCGTCATTTAATGCATACTTTGTGTACGGTAATATTCTATCAACTGAAAATTATGCATCCTTTCATCTCGTTACACATAAAATGACAACAAAGGATTCTGTTTTAGATTTTTACACCTCGCTCGTTAGCGATTTCCAAACAGGCGTATATCGAAGTCACTCCTGTCGCGGCTGAAAGTAGGTTGGTACTGACTCGAATGCAGTAGGTTGGTACTGAATCGAATGCAGTAGGTTGGTACTGAATCGAATGCAGTAGGTTGGTACTGAATCGAATGCAGTAGGTTGGAACTGAATCGAATGCAGTAGGTTGGCACTGACTCGAAAGAAGTAGGTTGGCACTGACTCGAAAGCAGTAGGTTGGCACTGAATCGAATGCAGTAGGTTGGTACTGAATCGAATGCAGTAGGTTGGTACTGAATCATATGCAGTAGGTGGGTACTGAATCGAATGCAGTAGGTTGGTACTGAATCGAATGCAGTAGGTTGGTACTGAATCATATGCAGTAGGTGGGTACTGAATCGAATCCAGTAGGTTGGTACTGAATCGAATGCAGTAGGTGGGTACTGAATCGAATCCAGTAGGTTGGTACTGAATCGAATGCAGTAGGTTGGTACTGAATCGAATGCAGTAGGTTGGTACTGAATTGTATGCAGTAGGTGGGTACTGTGGTCTTACAATGCCAAATGCGACACGTTGACATCATCACCTGCCAATTGGTAATAGTGGCGCTGCTACCAAAGATGGCCGACAGAGTAAGTATCAGTGTGAGAAATTTCCGAATAATATCGACACTGCTACGTCGCTCGTCTAAAACGAACCAGCAGGAGAACGGGAAACTCATCCGTGTGCGTTTATGTGAGTCATATGATTACGTCATACGATTACTCTTTAATCGCAGGTCTATTAGGCTACCTCAGTAAATCTGACCTGAAGACACACTAACACACAGTCTGTCATAGAACCCAGAACAGATTTTATTGGGATCCCCGACAGCATGACGAGGAATAACGTGAAAGCGAGCGGAGACTGCGCAGTCTAAAACCGGCTTGTAAAAAGCATTTAGTCATGTTCCACTGTAGAAAGCAGGAGGGAAGTGAAGTTTAATCTTAAATTCTCAACGTCTTATTTAATCTTTTATTATACCATTTAGAACATATCAAGGCCTTTTCATCAGGCCAGGGCTGTGCTGCCATGACATATTTGAGAGCTGCTTGAATATGTGGTTGTTAGATGTAAACATCATAAGCGTGAATGCGATTTGCACCAAGGACTCGTACAATACGAGAGAAAAATCCTTCCTTATAGCACGACACGACTCCGACAGCCATCGAAACCTCCGTCACTCGTCACTATCATTTATACCTGCACAGATGAGGAATGTACTCGCATGAAACGTCAAACGAGACACCCGGCTCTCGTCAACTCGCCCGAAGTTCCTTTCTCGTTTCTGTACATTTCACACACCCCGCCAAGTTCTCACCAGAGTCGCTAAAAAAACGCATCACAATCATTTAAACATTTCATGTGTTTTTAAAGCCGGATGAATTAGAACACAGCTACGGCTTTCATTTCACGGAGAATATACATCAACATCGTTAGATTAAAGATTAAACAATGCGTTTGTGACACGCCAGGCGCCGCATCCTCCAGGTCAGCCTTCTTAACGATTCGCAACACACAGCGAGAGAAAAGCACGCCTGACACTTTTGTTTTTCACACGCCGGGCCCTCGAGTGTTCTTTGTCTCTTTCTGCCTTAATGCGACGTGAAAGGTGCAGCAAAAAGGCTTCCCCGAGTTAAATGGACTGTTAGATCAAACGAGAGCCTCAAGGGCATTTCACCTCAGCCGTGTTTACAAAAAGCCTCCCCCGTACTCGAGGCTACCAGCAAGAGTTAATGGAGCATGAGAGAGTTCAGTTGTTTTGTTGATTCGCCGAATGGAACCTTTTTTTTTTTTTTTTTTTTTTTTTTTTTTTTTTTTTAAGAGTAGGCTAATCAGCTCTACCTCCTTCTTATTATTCATCTATCAGGAGTAGATCTTTACTGTCGAGCAAACAGACACTGGCGTTTCGGATCGTCAATATCTCGCCTGACTTCCAGAACGCAGCTTCACCGTTCTTGTTCAATCCACGGTGATAAAAGAGCAGTAGATTGTTATATCAGTGGTGGCTTTTTGTATCAGCAGGGGTTTGACAGATCCCTGCTGCGATGGAAGAACATAAACGCGGCAATTGTTTGCCTTCGAATGGAAATACAGTCAAAAAGGAATGAAATAAGTCTAAGGAGTGAGTCATATAAATCACAGGTTTATATTACTACTGTACAAGTTCGAAATCGATGCATGGAACACGGTCCAGAAAAGTTGGGACAGGGGCAGTTTAGGACTAATAGCGATGTGAGAAGTTGGAATAAGAAGGTGATGGGAAACAGGTGAGGCGATCGTCTGATCATAGTGTATGAGGAGCCTCCAACAAAGGCCGAGTCCTTCAAGAGCGAGGCGGGTCGAGGCTCGTTAATCTGAGAACAGGTTCATCAGCGAATAATCCGACACTTTGAGAAGAACATTCCCCAAAGACAAATCGGTAGGATTTTGGGCGTTTCAGCTTCTACAGTTAATTAAAAGATTGAAGGAATCCAGTCAAATCTCGGTGCGTAAAGGGCGAGTCCGAAAACCACTTCTGAATGCGCGTGATCTTTGATCCGTCAGACGTCACTGCCTTAAAAACCGCCATGAGTCTGTAATGAGATCCTGACATGGGCTCGGGAATACTTTGGTAAACCTTTGTCAGTCGACACCATTCGCCGCTGCATCCACAGATGCGAGTTAAGGCTTTACTATGCAACGCAGAAGCCGTACATCAACACTGTCCAGAAGCTCCGCCCACTTCTCTGGGCTCAGTCTCATCTGAGATGGACAGTAGTACAGTGGAGTCGTGTTTTGTGGTCCGACGAGTCGACATTTCAAATAGTTTTTGGACAAAACAGCCGTCGTGTTCTCCGGGCCGAAGAGGAAAAGGACCGTCCGAGCTGTTATCAGCGTCAGGTCCAAAAGCCAGCGTCTGTCATGGTATGGGGGCGTGTCAGTGACCATGGTTTTAGGGCGTGTCAGTGCCCATGGCATGTGGGCGTGTCAGTGCCCATGGCATGGGTAACTCACACATCTGTGAGGGCAGCATTAATGCAGAAAGATATGTACACATTGTGGAGAAACATATTCTGCCATCCAGAGCAGGACAACGCCGCACCACATTCTGCCCGGATTACAAGCGCATGGTTGCGTAAGCAGAGAGCGCGGGTGCGAGCATGGCCTGCTGCAGTCCTGACCCGTCTCCCATTGAGAACGTGTAGCACATTATGAAGTGAAAAATAAGGAGCGAAGTCCTCATACAGTCACGCAGGTGAAGAAATGCATAACGGATGAACGGTGGAAAATTCCTCTCGCTAAACTTAACCAACTGGAGTCTCCACTCAGCGTCCAAACGCTTAATCACGTTATTAAAAGAAGAGCTGCTGTTACACAGCGCTGAACAGTCGACTGTCCCAAATTTTTTGGAGTGTGCTGCAGCCATCAGATTAGAAATGAGTGTGTATTTTCAAAAAATAAATTCAATTCACAAAGTAAACCATCAAGTAATGTGTTGATAATGTGCTTTCGATATAGTACAGCGTGAACTGAATTTTCAAACGACTCTTTCCGTGTGTTTTTTCAGAATTGGGGTAGTAAGTGAGAACAGGAACTAACTCGTCTTGCGGATGTTCCACGACATTTAATGTAATTATAAATGGTTTTAAAGAGTGTGATGTGTCATTCCTTAACAATTAATAAAACTTTTGGGAAATGATAGACGTACAGGAGGAATAAAACGCTTCAGGATGTGTCGTAATAGGAAAATAATCCAGGTGTGTTTTAATCCTCACATATTCAACCTCGGGATCTGTATACACAAAAAACAAGGAAGTAAAGTGAGAGCTGTTGGGTTGGTTTTTTTTTTCAAAAATGAAGGAATCCAGATCTTCACCTACTGGCCTCGTTAACCAGGAGCGAAGGTGACCTTGTCTAAAAGTCTGGCCAGGTAACGATAAAGCGATACGAAGTGTCAAAAGAATATATTATTAATATGCACATAAGGGAGTCTCAATCCCAGCATGCACTGACCCTGATTCTTATCTCATAATTTGTTCCCTCAATAAGTCCAGAGGTGGCGTTACATCCTGACCCCTTGAACGCCTGTTAAATTTCATTCTCAAGTATATTTCATGGAGGTAATTATTCCCCACTGGCTCCACCACTTGTGCACCATTTTCCCCCGTTTCCTTTCACATCTGCACACCACGCCTCCACTTCCTCCTGACCGGTTTACTTTTTACATTTTGTCAGGTCTGATCAGCGATGCAAGAAAACAGCGCCTCGTAGTCATATCGAAGCCGTCATATGTCCGCAGAGTCGTAACGTAAAGTAAGAAGTGCCGCGGTCAGGCGAGTGGTTCTTCTCAAATGATGAACAAATGACCTCCTGGTGAGAAGTGGAAGGAGAAACTGGACATATGGACGTCAGAAGTTAAGTCCACCGTCTGACAGTTTCACGTGACCGCACTATGTTACGCTTAATATGATATTTTGGCTGTAAATTCACTCAAAAACACGATGCAATGCTGCGATTAATGCTGAGATTAAATATATAAATACGACACGATTGATTCATTAAAAGAATCAAAAAGTGCAGCTGCTGAATAATGAGTGTGGAAGCCATTTTGTTCAATTAAACCAAGTCATTAATACTGTATACTGGTAATTTACTAAACTCCTATTAGACTTATTTCAGTGCTCACGATCTTCTCGTTCATATACAGTGCTGTAGAAGAAAAAACCCTGTGTACTTACTATTACAAACGCATTGTTTAATCATCCTATTTTAATCATACCCACCGCTCTACCTGCTTATTCACCACCACCACCACCACCATCACCACCATCATCACCATCATCTTCCTCATCACATCTCGTCCTCACTATCATCCACTGGAGAATAAAGAGGCATACATCTTATATATAATAAAATAAACGCGCTATAATTCTAACCTCACATCAGTTTTAAAGATTCATTCATTCTAATATTTTCATTATGGGCTAGATCATTACGGTCCAATCGTTCCCTGCACATTTGAATCCTTTTCTAACACACATTTATATATTCCTGGTGTAAATTTACTCAGTGTACATCTCGACTTACCGATAAACATGGGCCGTATTTTTATCCTGATGAAAAATGACCGGAACGTTGCTTAAAAGGTCCATTTTTACTCGAGAAAATAAGGTGCTGCAGCACACGTGCGCACCTGCTGAAAGAAAGCTCAAATTGGCTGCCAGGGGATCAGATGATCAGGGCTTGCATTCCTATTGGTTAGTGTTGGCTCCTCCCATCTTGGTTTAGACAGACTCAGAGCGAATGTCGTTTTTGTTTTTGTTTTTCTGTTGTCGCAGAGAGACAAAATTGTTGACGGTACCGTAAAGGGTTAAGCGTTCTTCAGTTGTTTCTTTGAGGGAAAGGAAATATTCTACGTAGATCCCTACAACACAGCGTTTATCTGTCAGAAATGCTACAAAGAAGTTAACAGCCCTTAAGAACCCTTGAAGAACCCTCGAGGAACCCTTTTTTAAATAGTGTAGACATGGATGTAGACTTTTGCTGATGGAGGATCTCTTTTGGATCACAGTGACGAATAAACGACGCTACACGTTTCCAATCAGATGAACGACACTGAATGCATTCAAAACCCAGACACATACAACTTCAAAAAAAATCCATAAAATAAAACAGAATAAAATAAATACTATGGTGTTTGTGGTGAATCAGGACAAAAGTTAATATTTTTTTCTATATATTTTTTTTTCCCCCCTCAATAATGTCTTGAGTCTTTGGTCTTAGCACAAAGAGATAAACGTGCATGCTTTGCATACGCAGCATATTTTACGTCTGTTTCAAACTCACCTTTGTTCATGGGAGAAAATCGTAGGTGAATATATAATAAATAGGTGGACTACATGTGTATAAAATCCACCTGTAAATAAATGAATCACGTAAAGGAACGAAACCTGCGCAAGAAACGTGACGTGACGTGAAGGAAAACCCATGTGGGAAATCACGTGAAAATAAATTCCGCATGTGAAGAACTTAGAGGAAACAGAATGAATAAACCATCACATAATAACCTCATAAACACCCACGTGTAAATAAAACTGCACGTGAAAATAAAAAACGTAAAGAAAAATATAAAAAAAAAACAAACGTGCAAATAAAACAATTACGTGTCAAATAAATAAATAAATAAATAAATAAATTGTGCTGAAAGAATCGCATGTGAAAAGAAATTTTATTAAAACTCGTGGGGGGGGGGGGGGGGATGTGAAAATAAAAACCACCTGCACAAGCGTGACATGATCTGTCGAACGCCCACGTGTATATTTCCTATATGGATCACGTGAAGGTCACGTGACTCTTCTGTGAAGGTGAATGACAGCAAAGAATTCTGTAATGTGTTAATATTAATAGCAAACACACTTTGTGTGAATTCGCATAAAGGGGCTCTTTTACAGTAACGTATTCTCCTTCAAGAAAGAAGCCCTTTCTCACAAAAAACAAACAAAACAACAACAATAACAAAAAACACATCCAAGCTCAACTAAATCAGCCTAAACCATGTGGCGAAATGTGTCATGGTCAGATGAGACCAAGGCAAAACTTTAAACGATGTTTGACGCAAAACCAAGAAAGCCGATCACCTAAACGGCACGGTGAAGCGCGGTGGTGGCAGCATCACGCCACGGTTCTGCTTCTCTTCAGCTGGGAACCAGGGCTGTAGTCCAGGCTCTAGACCGAATCGTTGAGAGCTCCAAATACCAAATATCTATGTTGGCACCAAACCTGAAGATGAAGAAAAGATTCACCTTCCAGCACGATAACGACGTAAAGCACAAATCCAAGTCAAGAAAGGAACAGCTTCAGAAGAAGAAGATCAACATTCTGGAATGGCCCAATCAGAGCCCAGATCTAAATCTGAGCGTTTTGCAGGGAAGAGTGGGATAAAATGACCAGATGAAAGTGAAGGAAAGTTCGGATCATTTTACCGACTCGGATCCTTGAATCTCGTTCGGCAAAACGAACGAATCTTTTTCAGAGTCGTTTCGTTCATTTCGGCGGAACATAATTCAAATGTTACATGTTAAGTTCCCCAACACATCTTATGCAAACGTTGGTCACATTTGGAATAAAAAATGAACTATAGGTGAACGCAGCCAAGGCTGAATTATGAAAAACAGAAATGATTGATTGCTTAATTGCTTAGCCGGGTCTTACATCTACATTTACGGCATTTGGCAGACGCCATTATCCAGAGTGACTTACATTTATCTCATTTATACTGAGCAGAGAGGGTTAAGGGCCTTGCTCAAGGGCCCAACATTGTTAGCTTGGCAGTGCTGGGGCTTGACCTCCTGACCAGTAATCCAGAGCCTTTAACCACTGAGCCACCTCTGCCCCCTATGGGGCGTCAGGCTATGCAGTCTGTTAGTTCACCTCACCTCCCGATCCGAGTCACGTCACACTTGTCACGTCTGTTCCCTGGAAACAGAAATGATCAGTTCACATCTCGAGTCTTCAGATTCGAGTCGTTTGCCCCATAGGCTGAATGCAGTTGGGCTGCGGCGTGATGAACGAACGTCTCGAACCCGAAGACTCGAGATGTGAACGAATCATTTCCGTTTCCTCGACAGAACCTACGCGGATGAACGAATCACTCTCGGAGACGACTCGTTGCTCCCGAGTCATATTGAAGATTCGTTCAAAATGAACGAATCGTTCATGAACGACACATCACTAGCACATGAGTAGACTCTTACCCAAAAACACCGGGTGCTGAATTACTCCTTTTTTTTTCTTTTCTTGTCAGGGAGCTTAAACCTCACCATGACCAATAAGATCTCATTTTATACTCGCACTAATCATCTATAAAGAAAGTTTCAGCCCCAGAATAAAAAAATAAAAAAAACCAGGCTGCAGCCGAGTGTCTTATTACCTCCTAATTAAGATTTCACATGGCTCTTGGTTAAAAAAAAAAAAAAAAAAAAAAAAAAGATTCGTTCTGTTAATAAAACCTGCCAAAATGAGACCAATAGTCCCAGCACAATGTATTTTTGATTGCGCCGGGCTGCTGTATCGATTCTGTATAAGTGATCGATAAGACACAGCACAATGTGATTAAACACACACACACACACACACACACACACACAGAGAGAGATTTGGACATTCACACCTATAAATATTGTCCATCTGGTTTCCAAGGACGTAGCAGATTTAGCACTATAAAGCTTCACAATGGCGAGTAAAAATTTAATAAAAAAGAAATAATTTTAAAACGAGAACCTTTTGGACTAAAGAGCTCGGGTGAAACTTCAATTCGCCCTCGCTTTTCCTTTTTTTAATATTTGTATTCACCCCATTGAATGCTAGCTAAGGCCGGATAAAGCTGAATTCTCCAAAAAAAGAAAAAGAAATGCATGTATAGAGGTCAGAGAAATCAATAAAACAAGTCAAAGAGAATCCTTGGAGCCGTGATGAGAGCGCATTTTGTTTCTACTTATCCGTTGTACTTTGTGGGTACAGTGAAGAAAACAGTCATTGTGTCGCATAAACGTGGGGGAAAGAAAAGGTGAAAGCGAACGAAAGGAATTTTTGAAATGAATGTTTTTGGGGTGTTTTTTTTTTTTTCCTGCTCTCACCCAGAGGCGAGGTGAAAAGCTACAAAAGATCAGACACGTTTCACAAAAAAACTCCATTTAATTTGCGCCATAGAGAGAGTCGTTAACTCCGTTAACGCTGAACCCGCCGTCGATACACGTCCGTCTCTGGACGTCGCGCTGCGCGTTTGTCTAATGGTTACGATCGATATTGTTCATGCTCACACTTCAATCCATCACTTTTAACCGGCTGTCTACAGACGGAAAACAAGCATTCACACGTTTGCTGATATTTGTTAATATTTTTAATATTTACATCTTTTTCTTAAAAAAACAAAACAAACAAACAAAAAAAAACCAGAAGACGCTATGTAGCCACGCCCACTCCCTTCCTCAAGAAAAATATTGTTAATCCAACAGTGTCCGCAAAAATAAAGCTCATTTAGCAAGCTAAGTGGAACCTGGCAGTGCTAGATACACTAGATACAAAAAAATAATATTTTGTGATTTTGGTGTAAGAATAGCATCTCAGTCAACAAAAATACAATCAGCTTCAAAACATCTGTACTGACATCTGTCCTGCTAAAGTGTAATACTTTCCGCTTTCTAAACATTCACATCAGCTTCGTCATCTTCGTCCTCGAGAGCCTTCAGGACGCCTAAAAAACATGTTTTCTATTTGCTCTACGATGCAGTGCATGAGTACAAAAGTGCAAATGAAGTTTTCTAATCGCACTATCAAGTCTGTTAGAGATGTTCAGCTTTTAGTGTCGGAGCAGCTTCCGCGGCAAAACACTCGCTTCGCGGTGGGAGTCTTTTTTTCTTTTTTTTCTCCTCTGTTCCTGCTGATATTTCCCAGTCCAAAAGCACATGAACGTCTCGTCTACGATGCAGAGGATGGACGGAACAATGGATGCTCTGAGCTTTTCGGTTCGTCAACCGTTAAAAGAATGAAGGGAGAGCGAGTGATCGTCGTGGGATAGCACCTCAATGACCGGACACGGCTTTGGCTGCAAGGGGGGTGGGGGTGGGGGCAAACACGGAAACACACAATAAAGAGTCAGGAATAAACACAAACATGCAAAAAGATGAAAAAAAAAAACAACACACACATTAGCAGAAAACTGGATTTTATAAAAGAGCCGTACGGTCAACTACAGAATTAACGACAGCTTTTAAAGAAGAGGGTTACAAACATATTGTATAAAAATAATGTTTTGAAAAATTGGATAACAATAACATTGCAGATAATGATTACAAAGTTATACACAAAGGAAAAAAAGGAAGAAAGATCAAGAAGATAAAAAAAAAAACACAAAGAAGGGAAAAAAGAGAAATGGTAGGAAGGAGGGAAGGAAGGAAATAAATAAATAAATAAATAAATATGAAGGAGGAAAGAAAGAAAGAAAGGGATAGGAATATAAAATAGGAAAATACAAATGAATAAAGAAAAACAAGAAGAAAAAAAAGAGGAGAAACAACAAAAGTCGTTCTTTATTGGCTACTAATTCGAGTGTCATACCAACTTCCACCACAAGAGGCAAAACGTTGTTTTTCTCCTTACCCTTGATGAGAGAACTAAATGTAAACAATTAGCATGTTATTCCAGATTCAACCACAAGGAGGAGATTTGTGAAAAAATTTTAGCGATCAAGTGGATAAACTCCAGGCTCGGCATGATTTATCACGCAGAGATAGCCGACATTCCATGAAAAGACTCGGATAAGCTTGAGCTGAAATGATCACTGCTTGGGGGTGCCAATAATTTTAGAGTTGTCTGTATACGTAGCGCTCGTGAACGGTTTACGTTTCCTACATCAAGCATCAAACGAAGGTTTGATTTGTAAGATGGAAAATTTGAAGATGTGAAGAGAGTAAGTGAGAACCGTGTGAGAAACGCTACCTTACTGTATAGAGGGAGATAAAAGTTCTGGTCCCTCGTTCTGTCTGCAGCGTGTCACAGTGAAAAAGAGTTCCAGTTAAACACCACACACTCACACACTCACACACTCATACCCTCATACCCTCATACACACACACACACTCACACACTCACACACACTCATACACCCATACACTCATACACACACATACACTCACACACTCACACACACATACACACACACTCATACACTCACACACTCACACACGCACACACACATACACTCACACACTCACACACACATACACTCACACACTCATACACTCACACACTCACACACACACATACACTCATACACCCATACACTCATACACACTCACACACTCATACACTCACACACTCACACACTCATACCCTCATACACACACACACACTCACACACTCACACACACACATACACTCATACACCCATACACTCATACACACACATACACTCATACACACACATACACTCACACACTCACACACTCATACCCTCATACACACACACACACTCACACACTCACACACACACACACGCACACGCACACACACATACACTCACACACTCATACACTCACACACTCATACACTCACACACTCATACACACACATACACTCACACACTCATACACTCATACACTCACACACGCACACACACATACACTCACACACTCACACACACACTCACACACTCATACACTCACACACACACATACACTCACACACACATACACTCATACACTCACACACACATACACACACACTCATACACTCACACACGCACACACACATACACACACACTCACACACACATACACTCACACACTCATACACACACATACACTCACACACACATACACTCACACACACATACACTGACACACACATACACACACACTCATACACTCATACACTCACACACACATACACTCACACACTCACACACTCATACACTCACACACACATACACTCACACACTCACACACACATACACTCACACACTCACACACACATACACTCACACACTCACACACTCACACACACATACACACACACACACACACGCACACACACACACACCACATACACAATCATTATTGCTCATTAAATCATTAATGCACACGGCATTCATATATTTTCTGTACATTTATTCCATACATACACAAGCGTGCAGTGTGTGGAGTGTGTGTGTGTGTGTGTGTGTGTGTGTGTGTGTGTGTGTGTGTGTGTCTGGAGGCGCGACTGCAAGCTGAAAGTCATCAACACTGGCGTTAATCAGGGCATCTGCAGGTTCCTCATGTGATAGCTTAACACAAAATCAACCATGGAGACGTAAAAACTCCTTAAAACCCATTAAACTCCTTAAACCCATTAAACTCCTTAAACTCCTTAAACTCCTTAAACCCTTAAAACCCATTAAACTCCTTAAACCCATTAAACTCCTTAAACCCATTAAACTCCTTAAACTCCTTAAACCCTTAAAACCCATTAAACTCCTTAAACCCATTAAACTCCTTAAACTCCTTAAACTCCTTAAACCCTTAAAACCCATTAAACTCCTTAAACCCATTAAACTCCTTAAACCCTTAAACTCCTTAAACCCTTAAAACCCATTAAACTCCTTAAACCCATTAAACTCCTTAAACCCTTAAACTCCTTAAACCCTTAAACCCTTAAAACCCATTAAACTCCTTAAACCCATTAAACTCCTTAAACCCTTAAACTCCTTAAACCCTTAAAACCCATTAAACTCCTTAAACCCATTAAACTCCTTAAACTCCTTAAACCCTTAAACCCTTAAAACCCATTAAACTCCTTAAACCCATTAAACTCCTTAAACTCCTTAAACCCTTAAACTCCTTAAACCCTTAAAACCCATTAAACTCCTTAAACCCATTAAACTCCTTAAACCCTTAAAACCCATTAAACTCCTTAAACCCATTAAACTCCTTAAACCCTTAAAACCCATTAAACTCCTTAAACCCTTAAACCCTTAAAACCCATTAAACTCCTTAAACCCATTAAACTCCTTAAACTCCTTAAACCCTTAAACCGTTAAAACCCATTAAACTCCTTAAACCCATTAAACTCCTTAAACTCCTTAAACCCTTAAAACCCATTAAACTCCTTAAACCCATTAAACTCCTTAAACCCTTAAACCCATTAAACTCCTTTAACTCCTTAAACCCATTAAATCCTTTAACTCCTTAAACCCATTAAACTCCTTTAACTCCTTAAACTCCTTTAACTCCTTAAACCCTTAAACCCATTAAACTCCTTTAACTCCTTAAACTCCTTTAACTCCTTAAACCCTTAAACCCATTAAACTCCTTTAACTCCTTTAACTCCTTAAACTCCTTAAACCCATTAAACCCATTAAACTCCTTTAACTCCTTAAACCCTTAAACCCATTAAACTCCTTTAACTCCTTAAACTCCTTTAACTCCTTAAACCCTTAAACCCATTAAACCCATTAAACTCCTTTAACTCCTTAAACCCTTAAACCCATTAAACCCATTAAACTCCTTTAACTCCTTAAACCCTTAAACCCATTAAACCCATTAAACTCCTTTAACTCCTTAAACCCATTAAACTCCTTTAACTCCTTAAACCCTTAAAACTCCTTAAACTCCTTAAACCCTTAAAACCCATTAAACTCCTTTAACTCCTTAAACTCCTTAAACCCTTAAACCCATTAAACTCCTTTAACTCCTTTAACTCCTTAAACCCTTAAAACCCATTAAACTCCTTAAACCCATTAAACTCCTTAAACTCCTTAAACCCTTAAAACCCATTAAACTCCTTTAACTCCTTAAACTCCTTTAACTCCTTAAACCCATTAAACTCCTTTAACTCCTTAAACTCCTTTAACTCCTTCAACTCCTTAAACTCCTTAAACTCGTTAAACTCCTTAAAGGAAAAAGAAAAAAGAAGGTAAAATTAAGAACATAAATAAAACGCTCTTAGGCACTGTAATAAAATCGTTTTTTAATTTTATTTCTATTATTATTTTTATGTAACCTGCAGATGCTCTGATTAACTCATCTCTCTCTCTCTCTCTCTCACACACACACACACACACACACACACACACAGAAACAGAAACAGGAAGTGGTGTGTGTTGCTAACAGCAGCATCTGTAGTAACACTGCATACATCATTCCCGTGTTCCTCGCTCTAATGGCTCCTGGAGCTCTACAGATGGTGAAGCAACTGGTGTTTGGCGGTGAGAACGGTGAGAACGGTGAGAACAGTGAGAACAGTGAGAAGAAGGTGTGGAACCCGAAGGAACCCGCAGCTCTTTGTTAATTACACACAATCGACAAAAGACGGCGTTTGTTTGTGCCTCACAAAAGGCCATTTACAGACAATTCACACACCACTTCTGCTCCAGATGTGGAGGCAGCTGCTGCGTGGGTGTGGAGGAACTCCATCTTCTCAAAGAGTCATGTATAATCATGCAGCCGACAAAGTGGCAACACACACACACACACACACACACACAGGAAACAATTAGCAGAAGCATAGAAGTGCACTAAAATAGTTAGCAGGTTAAGATCTTACATTAGACAAAGGTGTAGTGAACTCCATTGCTTAGAGGAGGAGGAGGAGGAGGAGGCTGAGGGGCGGAGACAACAGGAGTGACAGCAGAAGGAGGGAGAGGAGGAGGAGGAGGTGGAGGAGGAGGAGGTGGAGGTGGAAGCATGGTGGGACTGTTAACCTGCGGAGAAACTGCACAGGAACAGAGACCCGGACAGAGAAGGGTTAATAACACACACACACACACACACACACACACACACACACACACACACAATGAAACAAGTATCTTTATGTTTCTGTTTCAAGTACGTTCATTTGTATCTGTCTATCTATCTTTCATATTCACCCTCGTCTTCATTCATCTTTGTCCATTTTTATTTCCTTTCTTTCTTTCACTTTTTCCAACCTTTTTCTTCTTTCTTTCTTTCTTCCTTTCTCTTTTTCCTGTTTCCTCCCTTCCTTCACCGTACCTCCCGGCTCTGTAGCGGATCTCCGTTTCCTGCCTGAGATTCCTCGGAGACGTTTCCGCTGTAAAGCGCGTGATGTTCTGAGAGTTGATGAGGTGTTTAGTGCTGAATCTTGCGGCGGTGCTTTACAGGACGCTCCTGCAGGTGTGTCCATCAGGAAGTCAACTTGTTTGGAATAAAGAGCACTCGAGAGCCAAGCGTCTGTCTGAGAGCTCTGTGTGTGTGTGTGTGTGTGTGTGTGTGTGTGTGACTGCAGCACGATGTCGCTCCATTAATCAGAAATGTCAAAGAGCGACGCGTGAACCTAGCGCGTGCGTTGTGGAATTGCGACGCTCTGAGACAAGTGCACACTTATCCTGAGTGGAGAGGGGGTGGTTGTGGATTGAGACGGAGCCGCGGAGGGAGCGAGGGGGTTATTTATTTACCTGCCACCTGCTTGCTCTTGACTGAAGCCTCGGAGGCCAGAGCGTAGGACATGGTGATGATCCTCTCCTGATCCTGAAGAGCCGAGTCCAGCTCCGAAAGCACCGGCTTCTCCACACCCGGAATGTTCTGTACACTGCGCACACACACACACACACACACACACACACACACACACACACACACACGCTTAAGGGTCAATTGAAAGAGAACTGCTTTCGAGTAACCCTTCGTCTCTTATTAAACGCTCTCCAAGTGATTTTATGCCTTATGTTGTTTTTGTTTGTTGTTTGTTTTTTTTTTTTTAGCCCAAGCGGTGCTCAGGAAACAGGAATAAAACTCCAAACTTTATTTCCTACAGACTTATAGAGGAAAACACGTAATGAAAGAAAAGGTTTTCAGACGAGAACGAAAGAAAGAAAGAGAACAGAAATGAGCAAAGATTTTTTTAAAAAAACGAAGCAAACAAGATGAAGAAGAGGACGCGGTAAAAAGACCTTCTCATTCCCTTTTTCATCTTTTTTCCCAACATTCTTCTTCTTCTTTATTTCTTTGTGCATTTCTTTTCTTCCTTCCGTCCTTCCTTCTGTCCTTCCTCACTTATCTGTTTCTGACTTGCTGCATAATCCAGTCGCGCTCGAGTTTCATCTTACAGACTGAAGATCAGACATTGTCCTTTAGGATTTTCTGGTAGAGAACAGAATTCATGTTTCCCTCAATTACTGCACGTTGCCCAGGCTCTGAAGCAGCAGAGCATCCCCACACCATCACACCGCCTCCACCATGCTGGACCGTAGGTATGATGATCTTTTTGTGGAATTCGGTGTTTGGTTTACTCCAGATGTAACGGGACTCCTGTCTTCCAAACAGTTCCACTTTCCACTCATCAGTCCACAGAACATTCTCCCAAAAGGTTTGAGCATCATCAGGGTGTGTTTTGGTGAAATTCAGACGAGCTTTAATGTTCTTCTGGGTTAGCAGTGGTTTTCACCTCGCCATTTTTCTTAAATTGATTGTAAATTAAATACTGCCTTCAACTGACACTTTATAAGTGTGGACACTGATATAAAATCAAACAGAACCGACACAGAGAACCCTGCGGTGAACGGAACCACAGCAGAACCACAGGAAGTGGAGGTGTGTGTACCTGGACTTGGACAGGATGCTCTTTATGCGCTCCACTTTGCGGTGTCGTGCCTCCATCTCCTGAGGACTGAGCGGCTCTTCAGGGTCCAGGTCCAAATATCGCTCGGGGATGAGAACTTTATCCGGCTTCGACAGCTACACGGGGGGGCGGGGGGGGGGGGGGCACAAAGATAAAAAGCGTTAATTCAAATATTTATTTATGTCTTTTATGATTAATAAATTGATGGAAGCATTTTTATAACATTTTATTCACAAATTTTTGGGTGAATTAATTATTTATATTTGTTTTATTAATTATTAAAGGAGGAAAGGTAGGGGGAAAACAAAAAAATGTCAAATTAAAATATTTATTCATGTTTGACTCTGAAATTTTCTGCTTCTTTAGACTTCTAGAGAAACGTTACATAAAATTATTACATAAAATTTTAATTTATAAATAAATGACATTAGACTAGAGCTAGATGTAAACACTGCAACTTTACAACAGCTGAATGATGTTTTCAGGTAAAAATGGCGTCGCTGCTGCGAGCCAAAAATCTTTTAACAGTTTTAGAGACCTAATAAAAGATCGCTTCATTAAAACATGACTTCAGTTCATTTAATATATTAAATTATTAATTATTTAATACCCGAGTACACTTAAGCGTAGCAACTTTTTGTTCTTTTTTTTTTTGCCTTCCACGTTTAACTACAGCGCGATTTGGACACATCTTTGGTCTTGTTTTAACGGATCGTTCAAATGGTTCCCGCCCATGTTCGTGAAGCTCCGCCCCCAGGATCTACAGTGGCACGTAGAGTACCGTGTCTATAAAAAGACGGATACGAGGCTCATCCAATCACAAACCAGCGTTAGGTTTTCCCGGCAGCGTTTGCTGACGCCACGACTTTTTTCTTCCAGATTATTTGTACAAATAAGAAATCACCCTTAAAGGTGAGAGGAGGCGGGGCTTATCGGTACCTCCTTGCTGAGGTCCAGCTGATAGTCGAGCGGTTCGAGGTCGAGTTCTCGGCGAGGGTTCAGGTGCAGCGTGATCCACTCGTCTGAATGTGAGCGCTGCCTGTCCATACGCTCCAGAACCTTCTCCCTGTCCCTCTCCTTCTCCTCGCCCTGTATGGCTCGCTCCAGCAACTGCAAATCAAACTCCTGCTCACGCCTCCACTGAGAACACACACACACACACACGCACACACACACACACACACGCACACACACACACAGGGTGATCCAGGTTTTTTAAGCACGTTAATCATTTTCTTTTACACCACAGCGCTGTTGAATCCTGGATCCTGATTGGTCAGAAAGTGTTGATTAATTTTCTACATACAACAGCAGCTCTGACAGTAGCGCAGCTGCAAAATCCCACGTTTCTATAGTAACGGCTCGTTCGTAAACAGGTGAAAAACGTGCGCGATTATTTATGCACGAGGAGAGGTTTATGTAACATGGACAGAAGGAGTCTCCAGTGTCAGCGCTTTGTAACAGTGAGCGGTAAAGCCGTAACTACGTTTTCAGACATCTTCAGGACCGAGGAGGAGTTTACGCTTCTTCTTTTGTGGTTTCTCTGTAAGAAAAGATGACAAGCTGCGTTCGGTTTTCTTTTTCGTCTTATTAACTTCAAGAGAAAAAAAAAAAGAGTCTGGGGAATAACACCGAGCATGATGGGGAACTGCTATAACAAGTGGAAGGAAGGGAGGAAGGAAATGCAAATGAACAAAGAAGAAGAGGCTGCGAAGAAAGAAAGAAAGAAAGAAGGAAGGAAGAAAGAAAGAAAGAAAATCAAACAAAACAAAGAAGAAGAAAGAAGGAAAGAAAGAAGAAAGAAAATAAAGAAACAAAGATAAATAAAGAAGAAGAAGAAGAAGAAGAAGAAGCTGGGAAAAAAGAAAGAAAGAAAGAAAGAAGAAGCTGAGAAAAAAGAAAGAAAGAAAGAAAGAAAGAAGGAAGAAAATAAAAAGAAACAAAGAAGAAGCAGAAGAATCTGGGAAGAAAAGAAAGAAAGAAAGAAAGAAAGAAAGAAGGAGGGAAGGAAGGAAGGAGGGAGGGAAGGAAGGAAGGAAAGAAGGAAGGAAGAAAGAAAGAAAATAAAAAGAAACAAGAAGAAGAAGAAGCTGGGAAGAAAAGAAAGAAAGAAAGAAAGAAAGAACAAAAGAAGAAGAAGCTGAGAAAAAAGAAAGAAAGAAAGAAAGAAGAAAATAAAAAGAAACAAAGAAGAAGAAGAAGCTAGGAAGGAAGGAAGAAACAAAGAAAGAAAGAAAGAAAGAAAGAAGGAAGGAAGAAAATAAAGAACCAAAGATAAATAAAGAAGAAGAAGAAGAAGCTGGGAAGAAAAGAAAGAAAGAAAGAAAGAAAGAAGGAAGTTAAAAAGAAACTAAGAAGAAGAAGAAAAAGAAGAAGAAGAAGCTGGGAAGAAAAGAAAGAAAGAAAGAAAGAAAGAAAGAAAGAAAGAAGAAAATAAAAAGAAACTAAGAAGAAGAAGAAGAAGAAGAAGAAGAAGCTGGGAAGAAAAGAAAGAAAGAAAGAAAGAAAGAAAGAAGGAAGAAAATAAAAAGAAACTAAGAAGAAGAAGAAGAAGAAGAAGAAGAAGAAGAAGCTGGGAAGAAAAGAAAGAAAGAAAGAAAGAAGGAAGAAAATAAAAAGAAACTAAGAAGAAGAAGAAGAAGAAGAAGAAGCTGGGAAGAAAAGAAAGAAAGAAAGAAAGAAAGAAAGAAAGAAAGAAGGAAGAAAATAAAAAGAAACTAAGAAGAAGAAGAAGAAGAAGCTGGGAAGAAAAGAAAGAAAGAAAGAAAGAAAGAAAGAAGGAAGAAAATAAAAAGAAACTAAGAAGAAGAAGAAGAAGAAGAAGCTGGGAAGAAAAGAAAGAAAGAAAGAAAGAAGTAAGAATATGAAAAGAAACAAAGATAAACAAAGAAGAAGTAAAAGAAGAAGCAGCTTGGAATAAAGAAAGCAGAAAGAAAAGTAACTGCAGAGAACAGGGCCTAATGTTTCAGGATACGGGAATAAAGTCCGGAGGAGTCGTTGTGCAGTAAATGGAGGCTGGAGGGTGACAGAGGGCTGGGGCGTACTGTAAGAGGAATCAAACAGATGTCCCAGGGTGCTAACAGTAACTCAGCGTCAGTACTGCAGCGTGCTGTTGATTAGTTTCCTGCTGCAGCGGGACAGTGACGGGGTGGGGAGTGTTTTATTCTGCAGCGGGACAGTGACGGGGTGGGGAGTGTTTTATTCTGCAGCGGGACAGTGACGGGGTGGGGAGTGTTTTATTCTGCAGCGGGACAGTGACGGGGTGGGGAGTGTTTTATTCTGCAGCGGGACAGTGACGGGGTGGGGAGTGTTTTATTCAGCTGCAGCGGGACAGTGACGGGGTGGGGAGTGTTTTATTCTGCAGCGGGACAGTGACGGGGTGGGGAGTGTTTTATTCAGCTGCAGCGGGACAGTGACGGGGTGGGGAGTGTTTTATTCTGCAGCGGGACAGTGACGGGGTGGGGAGTGTTTTATTCTGCAGCGGGACAGTGACGGGGTGGGGAGTGTTTTATTCTGCAGCGGGACAGTGACGGGGTGGGGAGTGTTTTATTCTGCAGCGGGACAGTGACGGGGTGGGGAGTGTTTTATTCTGCAGCGGGACAGTGACGGGGTGGGGAGTGTTTTATTCTGCAGCGGGACAGTGACGGGGTGGGGAGTGTTTTATTCTGCAGCGGGACAGTGACGGGGTGGGGAGTGTTTTATTCTGCAGCGGGACAGTGACGGGGTGGGGAGTGTTTTATTCTGCAGCGGGACAGTGACGGGGTGGGGAGTGTTTTATTCAGCTGCAGCGGGACAGTGACGGGGTGGGGAGTGTTTTATTCAGCTGCAGTGGGACAGTGACGGGGTGGGGAGTGTTTTATTCTGCAGCGGGACAGTGACGGGGTGGGGAGTGTTTTATTCTGCAGCGGGACAGTGACGGGGTGGGGAGTGTTTTATTCAGCTGCAGCGGGACAGTGACGGGGTGGGGAGTGTTTTATTCAGCTGCAGTGGGACAGTGACGGGGTGGGGAGTGTTTTATTCTGCAGCGGGACAGTGACGGGGTGGGGAGTGTTTTATTCTGCAGCGGGACAGTGACGGGGTGGGGAGTGTTTTATTCAGCTGCAGCGGGACAGTGACGGGGTGGGGAGTGTTTTATTCAGCTGCAGCGGGACAGTGACGGGGTGGGGAGTGTTTTATTCTGCAGCGGGACAGTGACGGGGTGGGGAGTGTTTTATTCAGCTGCAGCGGGACAGTGACGGGGTGGGGAGTGTTTTATTCTGCAGCGGGACAGTGACGGGGTGGGGAGTGTTTTATTCAGCTGCAGCGGGACAGTGACGGGGTGGGGAGTGTTTTATTCTGCAGCGGGACAGTGACGGGGTGGGGAGTGTTTTATTCTGCAGCGGGACAGTGACGGGGTGGGGAGTGTTTTATTCTGCAGCGGGACAGTGACGGGGTGGGGAGTGTTTTATTCTGCAGCGGGACAGTGACGGGGTGGGGAGTGTTTTATTCTGCAGCGGGACAGTGACGGGGTGGGGAGTGTTTTATTCAGCTGCAGCGGGACAGTGACGGGGTGGGGAGTGTTTTATTCAGCTGCAGCGGGACAGTGACGGGGTGGGGAGTGTTTTATTCTGCAGCGGGACAGTGACGGGGTGGGGAGTGTTTTATTCAGCTGCAGCGGGACAGTGACGGGGTGGGGAGTGTTTTATTCTGCAGCGGGACAGTGACGGGGTGGGGAGTGTTTTATTCTGCAGCGGGACAGTGACGGGGTGGGGAGTGTTTTATTCAGCTGCAGCGGGACAGTGACGGGGTGGGGAGTGTTTTATTCTGCAGCGGGACAGTGACGGGGTGGGGAGTGTTTTATTCAGCTGCAGCGGGACAGTGACGGGGTGGGGAGTGTTTTATTCTGCAGCGGGACAGTGACGGGGTGGGGAGTGTTTTATTCAGCTGCAGCGGGACAGTGACGGGGTGGGGAGTGTTTTATTCTGCAGCGGGACAGTGACGGGGTGGGGAGTGTTTTATTCTGCAGCGGGACAGTGACGGGGTGGGGAGTGTTTTATTCTGCAGCGGGACAGTGACGGGGTGGGGAGTGTTTTATTCAGCTGCAGCGGGACAGTGACGGGGTGGGGAGTGTTTTATTCTGCAGCGGGACAGTGACGGGGTGGGGAGTGTTTTATTCAGCTGCAGCGGGACAGTGACGGGGTGGGGAGTGTTTTATTCAGTGGAAGAAGGAAAATCTGTTGCTTTAGTAAACAATTCAGCCTGAGATACACACAACACTTCACCATGTCATTTCAATACACACTGGGCCTGAGGGATTCTTCTGCAGTCCAGGTGTGTGTGTGTGTGTGTGTGTGTGTGTGTGTGTGTACGCACGTGTGTGTGTGTGCGCGAGCGTGAGTGGGTGTGTGTGTGTGTGTGTGCGTGTGCGTGTTTCATGCATTACGAGAACAAATAGTTTAATAAACAGTTTGGAGCTGATAAACACAGACGCGGCGAGTTGTCCATGTAGGGACCGGAGTTTAAACACCACGCTCTTGTCTTTAATGAGAATGCGTGTACTGTACATAAAAGGTCAGTTTGTGATGTAGAACGAATGATCCGTTTACAATCCACAGAAATACGTTAAAGAAGAGAAAAGAAAAACACACACAGCATTCAGAGGAAACAGGAAGTGTTTCACAAGCGCCAGAAAACCACAACGTGCATCACTGCTACAGGAGAACATACACGCCCCATGGGACACGGGACACGGGACACGACCCATGGGACACGACCCATGGGACACGGGACACGACCCATGGGACACGGGACACAACCCATGGGACACGGCCTCATTGTGCTTACTGAGGAGTAAAAAAAAGGAAAACAGCACGCAGACAACGCAGCACGCCGTACACACACACACACACACTGATATATTAATGACACCATGCCCATTTATTAGCATATTTTTTTTTATTATCATTCCATTTTTTTCGCATGCAAACATCTACATCAGAAAAATAATCATGCAACTGATTTACAAACGACGCTTTGTTTCTCTTCATAAACAAAAAATGATGATGACACTGTAGAGGTGGAAGGAAGGAAGGAAGGAAGAAAAACTTTTATTTCTTTGTTCCTTCAATCCTTTTTCTTTCTTTTTTTATACTTTGATACTTTCTTTCTAGGATGAAAAAAAAAGGAAGGAAATAAAAATAAGGTGGGGGAAAGTCAAGAAATTCAGATTGAAATAAAAGAAGAACAAAGAAAGACAGAGATAAAGAAAGAAAGAAAGACTACTGAACAAAGAAATAAATGTTTTAAAAAACACAAAAAAAATCTAAAGAAAGGGTAGTTTTAAAAAAACAAGAATGAAAGAAAGAAGAAAAAGGAAGGAAGAAAATACGAATGAAAAAGGGGAGAAAAAGAAAGAAAGAAAGAAAGAAAGAAAGAAAGAAAAACTCTTCTGTTTATTTCTTTAATCCTTCAGTCTTCTTTCATTCTTTCTTTCTTTTTATACTTTCATACTTTCTAGGGAAAAAAGGAAGGAAATAAAAACAACAAAGAAAATGAAGCTAGGGAAAAGTCAAGAATTTAAGAAAGAAATAAAAGAAGTTGTTCTACTGAGCAAAGTAAATAAAAAATCAAAAGACAGAGTCACTGTAAAAAAACAAGAATGAAAGAAAGAAGAAAAAGGAAGGAAGAAAATACAAATGAACAATACAAAAATAAAAGAGAGTGAGGAGAAAAAGAAAGAAAGAAAGAAAGGAAGAAAGAAAGAAAGAAAGAAAGGAAGAAAGAAAGAAAGCTTATAGATATATGTACAGCACAGCACTATACATATCCAGGTGTCATTGTGTTCGTAGTGCTGCATACATGACAAATAATAATGAAAAAATGTCTGAAATGAAAAACGAGACATTAATTAATAAATCAAGGCCTGTGGTGAGTCTGTGAATAAATAAACGATCACGGTGATTAGTACGGTGAAAAGTGTGATTATTATTAGCATGCAAATCTCATTCAGCGTTCTGGAACATTCTGATTATAAAGCAGAGATTAATCATGTATAATGAAGCCTCATGGATGATGTGGGAATAAAATGGAGCTCGGTGGATGATGTAGGAATAAAATGGAGCGCGGTGGATGATGTAGGAATAAAATGGAGCGCGGTGGATGATGTAGGAATAAAATGGAACATGGTGGATGATGTGGGAATAAAATGGAGCGCGGTGGATGATGTGGGAATAAAATGGAGCATGGTGGATGATGTGGGAATAAAATGGAGCGCGGTGGATGATGTAGGAATAAAATGGAGCGCGGTGGATGATGTAGGAATAAAATGGAACATGGTGGATGACGTGGGAATAAAATGGAGCGCGGTGGATGATGTGGGAATAAAATGGAGCGCGGTGGATGACGTGGGAATAAAATGGAGCGCGGTGGATGATGTGGGAATAAAATGGAGCATGGTGGATGATGTGGGAATAAAATGGAGCGCGGTGGATGATGTGGGAATAAAATGGAGCATGGTGGATGATGTAGGAATAAAATGGAGCGCGGTGGATGATGTGGGAATAAAATGGAGCGCGGTGCATGACATGGGAATAAAATGGAGCGCGGTGGATGATGTGGGAATAAAATGGAACATGGTGGATGATGTGGGAATAAAATGGAGCGCGGTGGATGATGTGGGAATAAAATGGAACATGGTGGATGATGTGGGAATAAAATGGAACATGGTGGATGATGTGGGAATAAAATGGAGCGCGGTGGATGATGTGGGAATAAAATGGAACATGGTGGATGATGTGGGAATAAAATGGAACATGGTGGATGATGTGGGAATAAAATGGAGCGCGGTGGATGATGTGGGAATAAAATGGAACATGGTGGATGATGTGGGAATAAAATGGAGCGCGGTGGATGATGTAGGAATAAAATGGAGCGCGGTGGATGATGTGGGAATAAAATGGAGCGCGGTGGATGATGTGGGAATAAAATGGAGCGCGGTGGATGATGTAGGAATAAAATGGAGCGCGGTGGATGATGTAGGAATAAAATGGAACATGGTGGATGATGTGGGAATAAAATGGAGCGCGGTGGATGATGTGGGAATAAAATGGAGCATGGTGGATGATGTAGGAATAAAATGGAGCGCGGTGCATGACATGGGAATAAAATGGAGCGCGGTGGATGATGTGGGAATAAAATGGAGCGCGGTGGATGACGTGGGAATAAAATGGAGCATGGTGGATGACGTGGGAATAAAATGGAGCGCGGTGGATGATGTGGGAATAAAATGGAGCGCGGTGGATGACGTGGGAATAAAATGGAGCGCGGTGGATGATGTGGGAATAAAATGGAACATGGTGGATGATGTGGGAATAAAATGGAGCGCGGTGGATGATGTGGGAATAAAATGGAACATGGTGGATGATGTGGGAATAAAATGGAACATGGTGGATGATGTGGGAATAAAATGGAGCGCGGTGGATGATGTAGGAATAAAATGGAGCGCGGTGGATGACGTGGGAATAAAATGGAGCGCGGTGGATGACGTGGGAATAAAATGGAGCGCGGTGGATGATGTGGGAATAAAATGGAGCGCGGTGGATGACGTGGGAATAAAATGGAGCGCGGTGGATGATGTGGGAATAAAATGGAACATGGTGGATGATGTGGGAATAAAATGGAGCGCGGTGGATGATGTGGGAATAAAATGGAACATGGTGGATGATGGGGGAATAAAATGGAGCGCGGTGGATGATGTAGGAATAAAATGGAGCGCGGTGGATGATGTGGGAATAAAATGGAGAGCGGTGGATGATGTGGGAATAAAATGGAGCGCGGTGGATGACGTGGGAATAAAATGGAGTGCGGTGGATGACGTGGGAATAAAATGGAACATGGTGGATGATGTGGGAATAAAATGGAACATGGTGGATGATGTGGGAATAAAATGGAACATGGTGGATGATGTGGGAATAAAATGGAGCGCGGTGGATGATGTAGGAATAAAATGGAGCGCGGTGGATGACGTGGGAATAAAATGGAGCGCGGTGGATGACGTGGGGATAAAATGGAGCGCGGTGGATGACGTGGGAATAAAATGGAGCGCGGTGGATGATGTAGGAATAAAATGGAGCATGGTGGATGATGTGGGAATAAAATGGAGCGCGGTGGATGATGTGGGAATAAAATGGAACATGGTGGATGACGTGGGAATAAAATGGAGCGCGGTGGATGACGTGGGAATAAAATGGAACATGGTGGATGATGTGGGAATAAAATGGAGCGCGGTGGATGATGTGGGAATAAAATGGAACATGGTGGATGACGTGGGAATAAAATGGAGCGCGGTGGATGACGTGGGAATAAAATGGAGCGCGGTGGATGACGTGGGAATAAAATGGAGCGCGGTGGATGACGTGGGAATAAAATGGAGCGCGGTGGATGACGTGGGGATAAAATGGAGCGCGGTGGATGACGTGGGAATAAAATGGAGCGCGGTGGATGACGTGGGAATAAAATGGAGCGCGGTGGATGATGTGGGAATAAAATGGAACATGGTGGATGATGGGGGAATAAAATGGAGCGCGGTGGATGATGTAGGAATAAAATGGAGCGCGGTGGATGATGTGGGAATAAAATGGAGAGCGGTGGATGATGTGGGAATAAAATGGAGCGCGGTGGATGACGTGGGAATAAAATGGAGTGCGGTGGATGACGTGGGAATAAAATGGAACATGGTGGATGATGTGGGAATAAAATGGAACATGGTGGATGATGTGGGAATAAAATGGAACATGGTGGATGATGTGGGAATAAAATGGAGCGCGGTGGATGATGTAGGAATAAAATGGAGCGCGGTGGATGACGTGGGAATAAAATGGAGCGCGGTGGATGACGTGGGGATAAAATGGAGCGCGGTGGATGACGTGGGAATAAAATGGAGCGCGGTGGATGATGTAGGAATAAAATGGAGCATGGTGGATGATGTGGGAATAAAATGGAGCGCGGTGGATGATGTGGGAATAAAATGGAACATGGTGGATGACGTGGGAATAAAATGGAGCGCGGTGGATGACGTGGGAATAAAATGGAACATGGTGGATGATGTGGGAATAAAATGGAGCGCGGTGGATGATGTGGGAATAAAATGGAACATGGTGGATGACGTGGGAATAAAATGGAGCGCGGTGGATGACGTGGGAATAAAATGGAGCGCGGTGGATGACGTGGGAATAAAATGGAGCGCGGTGGATGACGTGGGAATAAAATGGAGCGCGGTGGATGACGTGGGGATAAAATGGAGCGCGGTGGATGACGTGGGAATAAAATGGAGCGCGGTGGATGACGTGGGAATAAAATGGAGCGCGGTGGATGACGTGGGAATAAAATGGAACATGGTGGATGATGTGGGAATAAAATGGAGCGCGGTGGATGATGTGGGAATAAAATGGAACATGGTGGATGACGTGGGAATAAAATGGAGCGCGGTGGATGATGTAGGAATAAAATGGAGCGCGGTGGATGATGTGGGAATAAAATGGAGCGCGGTGGATGATGTGGGAATAAAATGGAGCGCGGTGGATGACGTAAGCACAATGAGGCCGAAGCAGACACAGCTAACGCTCCTCATGTTGTAGTTTTATTGGAGTTAGCTCACTGTAGCAGCTGATGCATTCCGGACATCTAAAAGCTGATGATTTGTGACTGGAACCCTCTGACTAGAACCCTCAGTTAGCAGGGTGTGGAACCCTTCCTGAGCAGGGCATTAGCGCTTAGCTCAGTTAGCACAGGAGTAAAATAAACATTCCAGGAATTAAAGAAATATTTTAATCTCTCAATCACCTTAATCTCTATTTACATCATCACAAACAGAGCGAGAACAAAAGCAACGAGAAGCAGGAAGGAAAGAAAGAAAGATCACAGTAAAGAACAATAAATGTAACTCTTTTTTTGCCTGCTTTCATCTTTTCTTTCAGTCGTTCTTTACAATGATTTTTTTCCCGTTCTTTCTTTGTTCCTTTCTTGCTTTCATTTTCTATTTCTTCTTCCTTACAATCTTTCTTTCTTTTTCTTGCTCTTCTTTTATTTCTTTATTTCCTTTCTCTTCTCTTTGTTCATTTCTTTCTTTCTTTCTTTCTTTCTTCCTTTCGCTATTTCTGGATCCGTACAATATTTCTTTCTTTTCCGTGTTCTTTTTCTTGCTCCTCTTTTTCTCTTCATATTTTTCTTATTCTTTTTTTTTCTTTCTCTTCTTGTTTCTTGTTATTTACAATGCTTCTTTCTTTCTTTCTTTCTTTCTTTTTCTCATCAGGATAAAAAAAAAACCCCACTATGTTCCTGTATAACTGTCGGCCCTCTGACAAAACATCAGACCCCAACTCATCCTACAATCCCACAATCCTTCAGGAGCGAGCACACACACACACACACACACACACACACACACACACACACACGTGTTCCATGTGCTGCGTGTGATTGGTTTAGCTGTACACCACAGTTGAAGCGCAGAATCACGTTGTTAAACTCGTTATAACAAACGATGTTATGATTTAAACAGGTCATCATTAGTAGCTGTGCTTTGTGTTGAATGAAATCGTTAAATCAGTAAATAATTACACCCCTCACAGGCGAGAGCGCTTTGTTGTTCATTAGCATCGTGAAAATCAAGGCGCTCGTTTTCTTCTTTAATTCCGTGCGCAGAAGACCTCGGCACATCCCTCGTTTCTCCTGTCTACATTCACAACATTCATAACTCCGTCCTCTTAAGCCCTTTCCATCCTCTTGCTGACCTCATTTCCTGTCTCTGACACTTCCCCGAAACACTCACTCACCTGCTAAAGCCTCTACTTCAGTCACTCACTGGTTATGCTAAAGCTAAATGCTAAGCAGATTAGCATTTTATTGCTAAATATCACAAGGCGTTCATGTGGTTTGTGTGATAAGGAGCTGAGCTCTAACGTACTGATCCCAGGTCTGCGGAAACGGGCCGTGAGGAGGAGGAGGAGGAAGGAGGGCGAGATGAAGAGGCCTGGCGCTCGCCCTGGCTCAGGGTGCGCTTGCGTTCTCGCACCAGCGCCTTCTGGTGGCGCTTCATCCTCTCCAGCTGCTCGTCAGCGCTCATGCGACCTCGCTGCTGCTGCTGCTGCTGCTGCAGCGGCACTTCGGACGAGTACAGACGCTCCAAGGCACTCTTTGGTCTCTCCTGGTCAATGTGTGGGGGGGGGGGGGGGTATGAAATGGAAAAAAGGTGAGAAAAAGGGAAGGAAGGAAATGAAAAACGAAGAAAGAAAGAAAGAATGAGGAGGAAGTCGAAGAAGAAGTAGAACAGGGTGGGTAAAAGGGAGAGAGAAAGGGAAGGAATGAAGGAAGGAGGGAAGAAACAAAGAGAGGTCGGGTAAAAAGGGAGAGGGAAATGGAAAGAAAAAAGAAGGAAGTAAGGCCGGAATTGAAAGAAAGAAGAAAAAGAACAAGAAGAACAAGAAGTAGAAGAAGAAGAAGAAAGGGGTGGGTAAAATTGAGAGGGAAATGGAAGGAAGGAAGAAAAAGAAAAAAGAAAGAAAGAAAGAAAGAAAGAAAGAAAGAAGAAGAAAAGGGTGGGTAAAAAAGGGAGACAGAAAGGCAGGGAAGGAAGGAAGGAAGGAAATGAAAAAAAGAAGAAAGAAGGAAAAAAAGAAGAAAAGGGTGGGTAAAAAAGGGAGAGGGAAATGGAAAGAAAAAAGAAGGAAGTAAGGATGGAAATGAAAGAAAGAAAGAAAGAAAGAAAGAGAGGGTGGAAGAAAAGACAAACAAGGGAAAGAAGGGAAAGAAGGGTGGGTAAAAAACAGGAGAGACAAAGGGAAGGAAGGAAGGAAATGAAAAAAGAAAGAAAGTAAGAAAAAAAGAAAGAAAAGGACCGGTAAAAAGGGAGAGGGAAAGGAAAAGAAAAAACGAAGGAAGTAATGGCGAAAGAAAGAAGAAAAGAAGAAATAGAAGAAGAAGAAGGAGAGGGTGGGGGAAAACAGAAAAAAGGAAAGAAAGGTGGGTAAAAAGAACTGTTTCATGCAGTATCACTGGCCCAGCTTCTATATCTGATGAATTTTTTTCTTCTGCTCACTATTTTAAACCAAATTTAAATCCTTTCTTTCTTTCTAAGCTCCACGGAAACGTGTCCTAGCGTGATTATTATGGTCTGTGCTCCTTCAAGGTAGTACCAGTTTGGAGTTGTACTGTACCTTTAAGCTGGACGTGTCGGTTCCTCTTCTCAGGGTGACGTAGGAGGAGATGTTTGTGGACTGATGGAGTCTGGATGAAGAACCTGTCACACCTGGTGATGAGATCAGAAACGAGTTTAACCAGCACCTGTGCACACTTTATACAGCGTTCTCGCTCTGACCTTGGAGAACCTATCAAAATCCAAACTCCTGCTCATCACCACGGCAACAGGCATGGCACATTAACGTTACCTCTGCTTGGTAAGGTCTGGTAGCCTCCATCTTGCCCCAAACCACTCATCTGTCCCGTGACACCCAGAAGTTCGGGTTCACTGAGGAACGCCCGCAGTTCCACCTTGTCTCCGTTGGGGTACTGTCCAATCTCGCGGTCACGTTTGCGCTCGTCGGATTGACGCTTGAGGCCACGGACGGACGTGTGGCGGATGACGGAGGTCTCCTTGGGAAGGGGTGGGACGGCCGGAGGGTGGTCATCTGGACTGTAGAGGTGGGGGAGGGGAGGTCTGGGTGGGGCGTCTTCTTCAGCCTGGAAAGAGTCCGAACAAGCCTTCAGAGATCTGATCTGATCAGCAACCGATGCAGCGATACGTCAATTAACACGTAATTAACATCGATAAAAAAGAAGGCGGAGCTAACACCAACACATAATCAAGAGGTGTGGTTAGTCGTGCTATTGTGATATCCGATCAAATCAGCTCCTCTTGTTCCTTTTGCCTTTTGATTTTTTTTTCCCCCCAGTTAACACACCTCACACGCACCGACCAATCAGAGTGTCCGCGAAAATTTGGCGCGTCTTGTCTCATGAGTGAATATGAGTTTTATGACACGTCACGTTAGAGACATTTCAGCAGACAGGAAACAAATCGGACGGTTACAAATCTTTATTGTCTCTAGCTAGCTAGCTAACGAGCTGCTGTACACCCGGAGGCCGGAAGTAGTAACTGCGTTGTTATAGTTACAGGAAGTGCACATTCCTTCATTCACGAGCTTAACCAACATGAACAAATACCAGTGTTACACCATGAATACACACTCGAGTGACAGGACGTGGAGGTTTCTTACCCATACTGGCTTGTGGAGAGACTGGGAGAACTGGAAGGTCTGAACGCTGGGCTGCACTGGACTGAGCTGAGGACTCGAATGGACCGGTTTCGGGTCTCCCACCAGGATCGAAGGCACAGATGGAGACAACGCCGAAGGCACAAGTTTCCTCTCTGCCTCACACACACACACGCACACGCACACACACACGCACACACGCAGCACCAGTGAACACAGGCACACTCAGCTGAACGCTACAGTATATATGAGAGACGGGTGTGAGTACCTCGGGCGTGGCTCCGGTGCGTGGGGGCGATGACAGGGGGGACTGCCCCGCGCTCACCTGGGTTCTGCACAGAGTCCACGATGATTTTGTAGTTTGCTTTGCTGGAGCTCAGACCCGCCATCACGTCCTCGATCCGCCACAGCTCCTTCCGCAGCTGGCTTTTCTCCCGCTGAGAGGGACAGACGCAAAAAAAACTTTTATTTCCTGTAAAAACACCTGAAAATTATTGGCACCTCTACACTTCATATTTGGACAGAATGATAGCACTGTGGTGCTAAAAACAAAAATTGAGAGGAATTACGCTGATTTATAAAACGGAAAAGGGTGGGTAAAAAGGGAGAGAGAAAGGGGTGGGTAAAAAGGGAGAGAGAAAGGGATGGGAGGAAGGAAAGGAGGAAAGAAAGAAAGAAACAAAGAAAGAAAGAGGAGTATGAAGAAAAACAAGAAGAAGAAAGGGGTAGGTAAAAATAGAGAGAGAAAGGGAAGGACCGAAGGAAGGAAGGAAATTAAAGAAAGAAAGAAAGAAAGAAGGGATGGGTAAAAAAGGGAGAGGAAAATGGCAAGAAAAAGAAGAAAGTGAGGCCATAAATGAAAGAAAGAAAAAGAAAGAAGAAGAAGAAGAGGGTGGGGGAAAAGAGGAACAAGGGAAAGAAAGGCGGGTAAAAGAGGAGAGAAAAAGGAAGAACTGTTTCATGCAGTATCGCTGCCCCAGCTTCTATAACTGATGAATTTTTTTCTTCTGCTCACTATTTTAAAGCAAAGTTAAATCCTTTCTTTCTTTCTACGCTCCATGGAAACGTGTCCTAGCGTGATTATTATGGTCTGTGCATTGCACTGATTTATCACAGGTATAAAGTATCAAATCACTGAGAAGCACGGTCTTGAGCGGCTTACAGCTTTTATAAAACAGTGAGAAAACAATATGATAAAATCCCGTTTTTAATAAATAACTACATTTATTATTAATAATATTCACAGTAAACAATTCTTCCACACAATGTAGTCTGTTAACAGCGTGCTTTAGATAGAAGGATGGCTTACATGTAACCTTTTGTTTAAGACCTAGCACATTAATACACATTCATTCATTCATTCATTCATTCATGCATAATACACATTCATTCATTCATAATACACATTCATTTATTCATAATACACATTCATTCATTCATTCATAATACACATTCATTCATTCATAATACACATTCATTCATTCATAATACACATTCATTCATTCATTCATAATACACATTCATTCATTCATAATACACATTCATTCATTATACCCATTCATTCATTCATTCATAATACACATTCATTCATAATACACATTCATTCATTCATAATACACATTCATTCATTCATAATACACATTCATTCATAACACACATTCATTCATTCATAATACCCATTCATTCATGCATAATACACATTCATTCATTCATTCATAATACACATTCATTCATTCATGCATAATACACATTCATTCATAATACACATTCATTCATTCATAATACCCATTCATTCATTCATAATACACATCCATCCATTCATTCATAATACACATCCATTCATTCATAATACACATTCATTCATTCATTCATGCATAATACACATCCATTCATTCATAATACACATTCATTCATTCATAATACACATTCATTCATAATACACATTCATTCATGCATAATACACATTCATTCATTCATTCATAACACACATTCATTCATTCATAATACCCATTCATTCATGCATAATACACATTCATTCATTCATAATACACATTCATTCATGCATAATACACATTCATTCATTCATAATACACATTCATTCATTCATAATACACATTCATTCATTCATAATACACATTCATTCATAATACACATTCATTCATTCATAATACACATTCATTCATTCATAATACACATTCATTCATTCATAATACACATTCATTCATTCATTCATTCATGCATAATACACATTCATTCATGCATAATACACATTCATTCATTCATAATACACATTCATTCATTCATTCATAATACACATTCATTCATAATACACATTCATTCATTCATTCATAATACACATTCATTCATTCATAACACACATTCATTCATTCATTCATAACACACATTCATTCATAATACACATTCATTCATTCATAACACACATTCATTCATTCATAACACACATTCATTCATAATTCACATTCATTCATAACACACATTCATTCATTCATTCATAACACATTCATTCATAATACACATTCATTCATAACACACATTCATTCATTCATAATACACATTCATTCATAACACACACTCATTCATTCATAATACACATTCATTCATTCATAACACACATTCATTCATTCATAATACACATTCATTCATTCATAATACACATTCATTCATTCATTCATAATACACATTCATTCATTCATAATACACATTCATTCATTCATTCATAATACACATTCATTCATTCATAACACACATTCATTCATTCATTCATAACACACATTCATTCATAATACACATTCATTCATTCATAACACACATTCATTCATTCATAACACACATTCATTCATAATACACATTCATTCATTCATAACACACATTCATTCATTCATTCATAACACATTCATTCATAATACACATTCATTCATAACACACATTCATTCATTCATAATACACATTCATTCATAACACACATTCATTCATTCATAATACACATTCATTCATTCATAACACACATTCATTCATTCATAATACACATTCATTCATTCATAATACACATTCATTCATTCATTCATAATACACATTCATTCATTCATAATACACATTCATTCATTCATTCATAATACACATTCATTCATTCATAACACACATTCATTCATTCATTCATAACACACATTCATTCATAATACACATTCATTCATTCATAACACACATTCATTCATTCATTCATAACACACATTCATTCATAATACACATTCATTCATTCATAACACACATTCATTCATAATACACATTCATTCATAACACACATTCATTCATTCATAATACACATTCATTCATAACACACATTCATTCATTCATAATACACATTCATTCATTCATAATACACATTCATTCATTCATAATACACATTCATTCATTCATAATACACATTCATTCATTCATTCATAATACACATTCATTCATTCATAACACACATTCATTCATTCATTCATAACACACATTCATTCATAATACACATTCATTCATTCATAACACACATTCATTCATTCATTCATAACACACATTCATTCATTCATAACACACATTCATTCATTCATAACACATTCATTCATAATACACATTCATTCATAACACACATTCATTCATTCATAATACACATTCATTCATAACACACATTCATTCATTCATAATACACATTCATTCATTCATTCATAATACACATTCATTCATAATACACATTCATTCATTCATTCATAATACACATTCATTCATTCATTCATAACACACATTCATTCATAATACACATTCATTCATTCATAACACACATTCATTCATTCATTCATAACACACATTCATTCATAATACACATTCATTCATTCATAACACACATTCATTCATTCATTCATAACACATTCATTCATAATACACATTCATTCATAACACACATTCATTCATTCATAATACACATTCATTCATAACACACATTCATTCATTCATAGCACACATTCATTCATTCATAACACACATTCATTCATTCATTCATAATACACATTCATTCATTCATAATACACATTCATTCATTCATTCATAATACACATTCATTCATTCATAACACACATTAATTCATTCATTCATAACACACATTCATTCATTCATAACACATTCATTCATTCATTCATAACACACATTCATTCATAATACACATTCATTCATTCATTCATAACACATTCATTCATAATACACATTCATTCATAACACACATTCATTCATTCATAATACACATTCATTCATAACACACATTCATTCATTCATAACACACATTCATTCATTCATAATACACATTCATTCATAATACACATTCATTCATTCATTCATTCATAACACACATTCATTCATTCATAATACACATTCATTCATTCATTCATAACACATTCATTCATTCATACTACACATTCATTCATTCATTCATTCCATACATCAATTCATTCATTCATAACATTAATTCATTCATAATACATTCGTTCATAATACACATTCATTCATAACACACATTCATTCATTCATAATACACATTCATTCATAACACATTCATTCATTCATAATACACATTCATTCATTCATAATACACATTCATTCATTCATTCATAATACACATTCATTCATTCATAATACACATTCATTCATTCATTCATAATACACATTCATTCATTCATAACACACATTCATTCATTCATTCATAACACACATTCATTCATAATACACATTCATTCATTCATAACACACATTCATTCATTCATTCATAACACACATTCATTCATAATACACATTCATTCATTCATAACACACATTCATTCATTCATTCATAACACATTCATTCATAATACACATTCATTCATAACACACATTCATTCATTCATAATACACATTCATTCATAACACACATTCATTCATTCATAATACACATTCATTCATTCATAACACACATTCATTCATTTATAATACACATTCATTCATTCATTCATAATACACATTCATTCATTCATTCATAATACACATTCATTCATTCATAACACACATTCATTCATTCATTCATAACACACATTCATTCATAATACACATTCATTCATTCATAACACATTCATTCATTCATTCATAACACATTCATTCATAATACACATTCATTCATAACACACATTCATTCATTCATAATACACATTCATTCATAACACATTCATTCATTCATAATACACATTCATTCATTCATAGCACACATTCATTCATTCATAATACACATTCATTCATTCATTCATAATACACATTCATTCATTCATAATACACATTCATTCATTCATTCATAATACACATTCATTCATAACACACATTCATTCATTCATTCATAACACACATTCATTCATTCATAACACATTCATTCATTCATTCATAACACATTCATTCATAATACACATTCATTCATTCATAACACACATTCATTCATTCATTCATAACACATTCATTCATAATACACATTCATTCATAACACACATTCATTCATTCATAACACACATTCATTCATAACACACATTCATTCATTCATAACACACATTCATTCATTCATAATGCACATTCATTCATTCATTCATTCATAACACACATTCATTCATTCATAATACACATTCATTCATTCATTCATAACACATTCATTCATTCATAATACACATTCATTCATTCATAATACACATTCATTCATTCATTCATAACACA
>NC_071264.1:30123507-30136007 GCF_023375685.1 Ictalurus furcatus | reverse complement strand
TCCATCCTCTCTCCATCCCCTCTCCATCCTCTCTCCATCCTCTCTCCATCCTCTTTCCATTTTCTCTCCATCATCTCTCCATCCTCTTTCCATTCTCTCTCCATCATCTCTCCATCCTCTCTCCATCCCCTCTCCATCATCTCTCCATCCTCTCTCCATCATCTCTCCATCATCTCTCCATCCTCTCTCCATCATCTCTCCATCATCTCTCCATCCTCTCTCCATCATCTCTCCATCCTCTCTCCATCATCTCTCCATCCTCTCTCCATCATCTCTCCATCCCCTCTCCATCCTCTCTCTATCCCCTCTCCATCATCTCTCCATCCCCTCTCCATCCTCTCTCCATCATCTCTCCATCCTCTCTCCATCATCTCTCCATCCCCTCTCCATCATCTCTCCATCCTCTTTCCATTCTCTCTCCATCCTCTCTCCATCCTCTCTCTATCCCCTCTCCATCATCTCTCCATCCCCTCTCCATCCTCTTTCCATCATCTCTCCATCCTCTCTCCATCATCATCATCATAAATTGTAATCATCGGATAAAGCGCTGTGGTATAAGAGGAATAAAGCACGTGCATTGGGGTCTTCACGGTAACTCTGCTTCAACACCCCTACGCACCCGGTCGTTGATTAGTTTACTATAACAGCATGGCACGGAGTGTTTTAAGCCTTACATGACGCAACAATCAAAGCTAAACGTCGATGTACGCTTAAGAAAAAAATTTTAATGTAAAAAAATGACATTTTTTAAGGACAGGTATTTTTATTTGTATCTGTTCTTCCTAAACTTCACCGTGTCGCCGTCGGCTCCTTTAACGGCTGGATTTCGGCCTCACTTGAAATCCCATTTGATTGAAAAACCTGCTGAACTAATAACCTGTACATCCCAATATTCAAACCAGACGCACGGCACCGAGAGGAGTTCTCTAAGAATACTGTGCAGCAAACGGACGAGTGCTTCCATTGAATACATTTTTCTCGTTCATCTGAAACAACGATGAAAGATGAGGTCGCGCGGATCAAAAAAAAAAAAAAAAAAACTCTCCAAGCTATGTTCCTCAAAGAATACGCGTTTGTCAGAGGTGTAGGTCGAACCGATAATCACGAGTTAAAGTATTTCCAAAGTATGCGCCCAAGAATTTGAGGGACTAGAAAAAGGGTCTTTTATTTTTTTAACGCCAGCGATAACAATGACGGCTGACGCTCGGCGCGTAGCAAATATGCGACTGTTTAAGATTTTTGCAGGTGAAAAAATGACAATTATTTGACATCTTGATTTGAAGACAGGGAGCGTTTTCACAGTCGAGAAGAAGTGGGACCGAATATGCTGGCAGAAATGAAGAGACGAGAAAGAAAGAGAATTTTTTATTTATTTTATTTTTTCAATCTAAAAAACGGATTCAAAGACAATTAAGAGCAAAGGCTTTACAAGCGTTTAAAAGCATTAAGAAAAAAAGGGAGAGGGGAAAAAAACCAGAAGAATTCATTCGAGCGGAGCTTTTCAGCGCTTCTGACCTTCAATTCCACTGGACAAGAGCGCAGAGACGAGCTGTGCGGCACCGAGAACATTACTCTCCTCGGCTCCCGGCATACATTTACACTTAAAGCTCAATATTTATCCTTTTATTTATACATGAACTTTTCTTTTGCCGCATGCTTATCTGGGCTCGGTACCAGCTCCGCTACCTGACAGGAAATTCACAATAGTAATGCGTTCTTTAAGACCTTAAAGCGTCACGAAACACTAAACTACATTTCGTCGTGTCGCACATCTTAAGAGGCAATCTTAGCATCCGTTAATTTTAATTGGGGCGGCTGTGGATCAGGTGGTAGAGCGGGTCGTCCACTAATCGTAGGGTTGGCGGTTCGATTCCCGGCCCGCGTGACTCCACGTGCCGAAGTGTCCTCGGGCAAGACGCTGAACCCCAAATTGCTCGCGATGGCAAGTTAGCGCCTTGCATGGCAGCTCTGCTACCACTGGTGTGTGTGTGTGTGTGTGTGAATGGGTGAATGAGACACAGTGTAAAGCGCTTTGGATAAAAGCGCTATATAAGTGCGCCATTTATATTACCGTTTAATTGCAGGAGAAAACAGGTTAATTTTGAGCTTTTTTCCCGCTGTTTTCGTCTTTCAGGGTTTAAAATATCGTCCTATCACACGTGGCGGTGTACTAGAGTGCTTCGATGACGTGTCGGTGTCTCATAATTATTCATGTCCCTGCGTGTTCTTATCCTATGAGAAGACGCGGTCTCTTAATTATTCACGACAGATGTAGTAGCTGAAAGAGGCACAGATGGGGCGCAGGTGTTCGTTTCAGTGGTGTGAGAGTTCCAGTGTGTTTATTCGGGAGAGCGATGAGAGCTGGAGAAAGGTGGACTTCGGACTTGCTCATGAAAGCAGTTTGCGTCTACACGATGATGCGGTACTCGGTCCCGAGGACTTTTCCGTCCCTTCAAATGAGGTGTGTGTCTAATAACGCTTCCTCCCCTGCCTTTCCCTGCCACGCCCACTCCCCATTGAGAGGTAGACTTGAGCTGAAAGAGGGAGGTTTCATGATCCTTTAATAACAATAACAGCATTAATGTTAATCGAGCACTGAAAACCGGCGAAAGTGAACTCAGAAGGAGAACAGGCAAAGAAGAAAGTGGGAAATAAAGAATGTCACCTTCAGGTCAAGATACTCCAGGTCCTTCTTCAGCTGCATGTACGTATCATCTGCCTTTAAGTAAGGAAACGAGACAGGTCACATGACAGGAAGTTGTAAAAATAAATAAATAAATAAATAAAAATAATACCCTACCCGCTACACTGACACTTACACATCTCCATCAATCTCAACTTATTACATTTTTTCCTTTGGATTTTTTTTTTTTTTTTACTAATTTGAACCGTATGAAATAATTTAGTTAGCAACTGAAACCAGACGTAAGAAAGAAAAGTGTTTTTGGAAGGTTTTTTTTTTTTTTTAGTTTTTGGTTTGAAATGAATCCTGACTGTCCTCTTATAAATATCTGCATTCCTATATCGTCCTTCTGGGAATTTACTCTTTACTCTGTTTATCCACCGACAAAGTAATCACCTGTAGAACACTGCACGTTATAATACAGCTGTGTGCAAAAGTTTGCACCCCCCAGGGTTTTTGAAAAGAAAAAAAAAAAGGGACAGCATAGGTTTATTTGACCAGAATATAAACGTTTAAAAACGAATATATTAATGTCCCGACGAAGCATGAAGCAAACGGTTTGTTCATGATCCACTAAAGAAGGCAGGATTATAATTATTATAGTTATTAGAATTATTTCTAATCATATTATATACATGTAACTTGAGAGGATAGGAGGGGGTTGCAAACTTATGCACGGATTACGTACGTGTTGTTTGTTCGTGTGATAAAGATGGAACCTCTGAGAAATCGAACACTGATGTTTTCTGCATCTTCTTGATCTTATCTCAAAGGTACAGAACATTCGTTTTCTCGATCGTGTAACGATAAGCTTTTGCAACTCGTGAGTTCTGGTTCGTGTAGAATACAGCACACGTGTTCAACATTAATGTACAGAGAGTTCTAGTTAAAACCGAAACAGGCATTCAGGTGATATCAGAGATATATATTTTCCCCAAAGATTTTTTATTTTATTCTCTAAAGCATGTTGAATTAATTAGTTATTAGTTGTTTTTGTTTGTTTTGTTTTGTTTTTTAAGTTAAATTTCTTAAACCATAAATGCAAACCTGTTTAACACTGTGTAACTTTGTGAATGCAGGCACGTTATACGAGCGACATGCTTGAAAACAACCACTGTGCATGACATCATTCTGAAAGTTCCATAAAATAATAATAATAATAATAATAATAATAATAATAAGGAAGAAGAACAAGAAGGTGGGGGGACTCTTTTTTTTTTTTTTTTAAATAATGCTAAATGCACTGAATTTTTGACAGCAGTCCAAGCCGTGGCTCGTTCTCCATCCATGCCAGCTACTGCTATCACCATCACATCACGGCCATGACATCACGACCCACAGAGCACAGGCGAGCACACGAGGGCACAGAGAGAGAGGGAAAAGGGGATTTGGGGTATTAAAGAAAACGAGCCACGATGCAACAGGGTCTGAAGTGGTTTAAGGATCTTCTGACCCTCGTGAACTCAGACCCTCTAACCTGCAGGCTGGGACCTGAGAGGCCGTCGTTGTGGAGGTGTGCGAACGCGTCGGCCATCTTGGCCTGGTGTCTCCTGAGCTGGACAAGGAGCAGGGTCAGCTCCTCCGGCTGCAGAGCGGTATAAGGAAAGAAAGTGGATTCAGGACGTGACCCCGAGGTCAGAGGGAACGAAATCAGGAGCTGAACTTCCTGATTTTATACGCCACCTAATACACCACCTCATGCACCACATCATAGACCAGCTCATGCACCACCTCATACAGCACCTCATAGACCAGCTCATGCACCACCTCATACAGCACCTCATAGACCAGCTCATACAGCACCTCATAGACCAGCTCATACAGCACCTCATACAGCACCTCATAGACCAGCTCATGCACCACATCATAGACCACATCGTACACCACCTAATACACCATCTCATACACCACGTCATAGACCGCATCATAGACCACCTCGTACACCACCTCATGCATCACCTCATGCACCACCTCATGCACCACCTCATAGAACACCTCACAGACCACCTCATACACCACTTCATACACCACCTCACAGACCAACTCATACACCACCTCACAGATCACCTCATACACCATCTAATAGACCATCTCATACACCACCTCATACACCACCTCACAGACCACATCATGCACTACTTCATGTACCACCTCACAGACCACCTCATAGACCACATCATACACCACCTCAAACACCAACTCACACACCACATCACAGACCACCTCATACACCACCTCAAAGACCACCTCACAGACCTCATACACCACCTCAAAGACCACCTCATACACCACATCACAGACCACCTCACAGACCAACTCACACACCACTTCACAGACCACCTCATACACCACCCCATAGATCACATTATACACCACATCATAGACCACCTCACAGACCACCACATACACTACCTCATGCACCACCTAACCGACCACCCCATACACCACTCCATAGACCACATCATACAGCGCATCACAGACCCCCTCATACACCACCGCACAGACCAGCTTATAAACCACTTCATACACCACCTCATACACCACCTCATACACCACCTCATACTTCAGGGCTTTGAGAAGCTGCTTTTAAAGGCGCTATATAAAATAAAGGTTATTATTATTATTATTATTACTATACACAACCTCATAGACCACCTCATGCACCATCTCATACACCACATCATACACCATCTCATACACCACCTCATACACCACCTCATAGACCAGCTCATACACCACCTCATACACCACCTCATACACCATCTCATACACCACCTCATACACCATCTCATACACCACCTCATACACCACCTCATACACCATCTCATACACCACCTCATACACCACCTCATACACCATCTCATACACCACCTCATACACCACCTCATACACCACCTCATACACCACATCATACACCATCTCATACACCACCTCATACACCACCTCATAGACCAGCTCATACACCACCTCATACACCACCTCATACACCATCTCATACACCATCTCATACACCACCTCATACACCACCTCATACACCACCTCATACACCACATCATACACCATCTCATACACCACCTCATACACCACCTCATAGACCAGCTCATACACCACCTCATACACCACCTCATACACCATCTCATACACCACCTCATACACCATCTCATACACCACCTCATACACCACCTCATACACCATCTCATACACCACCTCATACACCACCTCATACACCATCTCATACACCATCTCATACACCACCTCATACACCACCTCATACACCACCTCATACACCACATCATACACCACCTCATACACCCACATCATACACCACCTCTTAATTAACCCACAACCATCTGTATATACCCCCCCCACCCCCCCAAAAAAAACCCCCAAAGACATGACAGTTACGTTGACGCACCGTTTTTCCGTGTAAGCTCGGCGCACTGACGGTGTGTGTGATGTAACCCATCGTTGGCATCGATCTTCTGTCTATTTGTACTGGCTGTGAGGATTAAAGCACAAAAACCAACAAAGAATCATTACGAATAAATCACTACACAAAAGTGTATTATTCAACAGCCACGGGAGATTTCTGGTTTTAAATTTGACTTTTTTTTTTTACAAACTATATATATATATTTTTTTTGTTTTTGTTTTTTTTTTTGTATAATTTTGTAAAAGATTTTCGCTATAAATGTGGGTATACTTTTTAATCATTTAACATGCCACATTTGATTTATTTTGGGGGGGGGGGCGTTTTTATTTGATATTATTTTCTGTCTGTATCTGTATCTTCGTGAAAAGGGTGTGCGCCTTTTTAAAAACCATTTCTATGGGATTTTGATTTGAATTTTCTTATTTTTCCTCAGTTTGTATATCTTCAGAAACAAAACGTACACTCTAAAAAAAATCATTTATCGTGCCACATTTTTGTGTTTTTGTTTCATATTTCTGTGACCGTTTTTCTGCCTTTATATATTTGGCCGAAAAGCTCGGGACTTTTACACTTTAAATACTTTACCGTGCCACCGATTTGTCGCCTTTATTTTTAAGTTCTTTTAACACATTCACTCTGCTTGTTATTTCCGTTCTTCTCAGTGGTGTATCGGTTCTCCCCCCGTACGCCGTAGGAGACGAGGGCTGTGTGTTTGTGCGATAGTTTATCATGTCGCGATTTTTCTGCTTTTTACATGGAAAAAAAAAAAATCTGTTCTGTCTGTTTACGGCGTGCGCGTTATTTTTAATTCCATGGGGTTTTTGTGAACTTGACATTTTTGCTTATCACACACAATCTCTCCACCCGTCACACATCTGAGTCGACCCACAAACGACGACTGATTTCGTTAATTACACATAAATTATCTCCTCTTAAAATAACATTTGTTTGCTAACAGCAGTTGAAGTCGTGCAGATTTCCGCTGCGGCTCCCAGAGCTCGGATTTTTGCTGCATAGTACTTTTTAAAAATGATTTAATATAAACAGACGCTCAGATGGAGGAAAGCAGCTTGCGCTGAGACCGAGTGGTTTACAGCCAGCAAAAAAAAAAAAAAAAGCCCTCGGCGAAATTCTATCAGTTTAAGAACAAACTTTTCAACAATCCTCCGTGGAGCTGAATGAAGGAAAAAATGCTCCACGAAGATATGAAACTGGGGGGAAAAATACTGCAGTCACAAAAACAAAGCGCAGCTCTGATTTAAATAAATAAATAAATAAATAAATAAATAAATTCTTTCAATTCTTGAACCTGAACGTTTGACTGCCTAATTAGCAACAACGACAACAACAACAAAAATCCTGTTATTAAAATATCACAGCTTCATCATTTAAGATTTGGTAATAAAGCAATGATCAGAAAATAATGATTACTATTTAAAACATAATTAAAACATAATAATATCAGCTAATGAATAGGCGTAAGGGTTATACACATTTTAAGATAATACTCATTATACTGTTTACCATAATAAGTCTTTAAAGTAATTAAAACTTAATAACAGGATGAATAAAACCTGAACTTTTTATTAATACCGTAATTAATTCTTGCCAATACGTAAAAATGTTTAAAATGCTTATTTACTGTACTGACTACAGTAATTACTACTAATTACATACTACGATAGAACGAGTAGCACTCATTAGATCCACACGAGATTATTAACACGTGTAAGCACCTAGTAACATCCTGTATGTAGAGATTTATTCATTCGTTTGTTTGTTTGTTTGGTTATAACTGTTCATTTTTAAACGCAGTGGGATCTGATGTCAAAATCTTCCTTTTTTTTTTTTTTTTTTTTTTTTTTTTTTGCAGTAAACTCAGACGCAGCACATTATCGTTCTTAAACTGTTCCTCCCCTTACAGCAGTGTCGGTATTGAGCATTCGTATCAGGATCGAAGACAAAGCGATACAAAAAAAATCAACGTGAACACATTTTTTTAAAAAAAACAACACCACGCATTTATATTAGCGTTGCCGTGATGTTGTTTTTTTTAAAAAAATGTGTTTACGTTGATTAAAGAAAGAGAAAAGTACAGACAATGTAAATGATTTAAATTTATTGTATACATTATAGTTCGTTACGACCCAAACCCGATACGCAGGTTGACGGTTCAGTGTTACAGCGTGCGCTCGTCTTCCTGTCTCTGTTTTACAGCAGTAGTGTGTGTGTGTGTGTGTGTGTGTGTGTGTGTGTGTGTGTTGAGGATGTGTGATTAGTAAGTTCACACTCAGGTTAATTTATGCTGAGCTGGGAGTGAGAGTGACACAGTGACGATGTGTGTGTGTGTGTGTGTGTGTGTGTGTGTGTTTGATCACAGATCTACAACCTGTATACACACTAACCGAATACGAACACATTTGTTTTGTTTTTTTAAAACAGATCCTGATACAAAAAATAAAAGCACTATTCATGTTCTTTCTATTCTTGTGCGAGTGGAGGTTTGCATTTTGTCGAGACTCGAGACGTTAACGTGATACGACTATGACGTCAAACGCCGCCTTACCGAGCAAAAATAAAACCCGTACTGTACACGAGCTTCTGTACAAACTGGCCTGAAATATAGAACAGAAATCTGCTTTGAGTTGTGGATCTGTCTGTTGGGCCTCTCTAACAAATAATCATTTAAAGGACATGAACTTGTCTGTTCCATTGTGTGTGCGTGCGTGTGTGTGTGTGTGTGCGTGTGTGTGTGATAAATCTGATCAACTGTGGTATTATTGGATGGTTGTTGCTGTCAACTGTAATCAGTTCCTTGATCTGGGAACGACTCGGCTGTTTGAAAGGAAGTCCCGTTATCTTACTCAGTCACGTTAGTGGTGATGAAGTCGAGCGATGGAGCTGAGGGTGAGGAACGGTACAATTTTAGGAGCTGAATGATCGCTCTGCTACGTGTTGTTATAATTCTTTGAAGGAAAAAATTCCTAGACCACACCCACTTCTGCTTTTATCCCGAATACAGATACAGATAAGTGTTTGGAGCAGCACACACACACACACACACACACACACATGTTCGGTGTAGTATAAGAGCGCGTTTTGAACAAGATGGCGGTCTGAATCTGAAATGAGAAATCCCTCACGTCTTACCTTGGAAACAGCCCTCGGTGAAGCGGAGCGGACCACGTCCATGCTCGATATTTCGTCTATGGGTCGCACCGTCACTCTGTCAGCGGGGGTGTGAGGTCTGCGGGGCGACACCAGTTTGGAGGGGGGTACCTCGCACGGAGAAGGGGGGACAGATACCGAGCGCGGGACCTCCAGCATCATCCTGAAGGAGGCGGCGTCCACGTAGTCGGGTGTGGTGAAGACGGGCGGAACCACAGGACCTCCGTGGCGGAAACGCTGCCTCTGCTGCCACTCATACAGCTGCCACACCATGCCCTCTTTAGCAGCCATACGTTCGTCTGTGGACATGCAGAAGTGGCTGAGACGGTCGTGGGCGTACTTGTAGTCGCTGGGTATGTCGCGGGTCACCGGGGGCGAGCTGGCGGACGGACGACGAGAGCTTTTCGGGAGAGACTGGTACGACTCGGTCATGACCAGCTTGGGTTGGAGGGGAGGAGTACGTCTGGGGAGAGTGTACTCCGAGACGGGATGGCTGGAAGGAGAGACACATCATGAAATGAAGTGTTTTTTGTTAGCAAACAAAAACAAAAAAATAAATGCTTTAAACTGGATTTTATTCAAATCGTTTGCCTTTTTAATGAGACATAAAGATGAAAGCAGCTTTTAAATGACGCTCCGTTAAATCCCGGGTACTTTCCGTTAGAGAGACGATGCATTACAATACAACGTGCACTGCCGTGCAAACGTTTGTGGAAATTTCCTTTTAAAAAAAACAACAGGAATATGTTTTCCTTTTGAATCTACCAATCAGAAGAAGAGGTCGAAGAAGACAAAAACAAAATGGAAGGATAATCTAAAAGGTAAGATCAAAGCAAAGGAGATTTTTTTCTTAACGGTGAAACTGGCGTGTGTTTCTACATTGCTGAAAGAATTTGCTAAAAGTACATCAACTCTAAAAATAAAGAAATAATCAATAAAAAATGAAGAAAAGAATGTTTATGTTGTGAAAGAGCTCGTTTTATTTCATTTACTTTCAGAGTAAACAGCTGACTACAGGTGAAGGGTTTATTCAGTAATATATGAAAGTGCTTGGAAACAATCTATCTATCCATCCATCCATCTATCTATCCATCTATCTATCCATCTATCTATCTATCCATCTATCTATCCATCTATCTATCTATCCACCTATGTATCTATCCACCTATCTATCTATCCATCTATCTATCCACCTATCTATCTATCCATCTATCTATCTATCCATCTATCTATCTATCTATCCATCTATCTATCCACCTATCTATCTATCCACCTATCTATCTATCCATCTATCTATCTATCCACCTATCTATCTATCCATCTATCTATCCACCTATCTATCTATCCATCTATCTATCTATCCATCTATCTATCCACCTATCTATCTATCCATCTATCTATCTATCCACCTATCTATCTATCCATCTATCTATCTATCCACCTATCTATCTATCCATCCATCTATCTATCCACCTATCTATCTATCCATCTATCTATCTATCCACCTATGTATCTATCCACCTATCTATCTATCCATCTATCTATCCACCTATCTATCTATCTACCTATCCACCTATCTATCCATCCATCTATCTATCCATCTATCTATCCATCCATCTATCTATCCATCCATCTATCTATCCACCTATCTATCTATCTATCTACCTATCCACCTATTGATCTATCCATCTATCTATCCACCTATCTATCTATCCATCCATCTATCTATCCACCTATCTATCTATCTACCTATCCACCTATCTATCCATCCATCTATCTATCCATCTATCTATCCATCCATCTATCTATCCACCTATCTATCTATCTATCTACCTATCCACCTATTGATCTATCCATCTATCTATCCACCTATCTATCCACCTATCTATCTATCCATCCATCTATCCATCTATCTATCCACCTATCTATCTATCCACCTATCTATCTATCCATCCATCTATCTATCCACCTATCTATCTATCTACCTATCCACCTATCTATCCATCCATCTATCTATCCATCTATCTATCCATCCATCTATCTATCCACCTATCTATCTATCTATCTACCTATCCACCTATTGATCTATCCATCTATCTATCCACCTATCTATCTATCCATCCATCTATCCATCTATCTATCCACCTATCTATCTATCCACCTATCTATCTATCCATCCATCTATCTATCCACCTATCGATCTATCCACCTATCTATCTATCTATCTACCTATCCACCTATCGATCTATCCATCTATCTATCCACCTATCTATCCATCTATCCATCTATCTATCCACCTATCTATCTATCCATCCATCTATCCATCTATCTATCCACCTATCTATCCATCCATCTATCCACCTACCGATCTATCCATCTATCTATCCACCTATCTATCCATCTATCTATCCATCTATCTATCCATCCATCCATCTATCTATCCATCTATCTATCTACCTATCTATGTATTTATCTATGTATTTATCTATCTATCTATCTATTTATCTATATATGTATCTATCTATCTATCTATCTATCCACCTATCTATCTATCTATCTACCTATCCACCTATCGATCTATCCATCTATCTATCCACCTATCTATCTATCTATCTATCTATCTATCTATGTATGTATCTATCTATCTATCTATCTCTCTATGTATTTATCTATCTATCTATGTATTTATCTATATATCCATGTATCTATCTATGTATCTATCTATATATGTATCTATGTATCTATCTATCTGTTAGATTAGATTTTTGGTAACACTTTCTATGAACACACTTATATGATGTTATAAAGCATTCGTAAGGCGTTATACACACTGTTATAATCCTGCATGAAAATCTTTATTCTGCATTATAAACCTATACCATGAAGCATTATACGCACTGTTATATCATAACACGTCACATCACCAAGCCTCACTCTGTGTAGTGCGCTATGAGAGGATACAGTGGTGATATAATGCGTTATAAGCAGTATTAATAGCGCATTCCTTTAACAGTTTATAGATGCAAAGTAACGCCTTTTCATGAATAATAATAATGATGAGTATAAGAAAGAGCTCATGAAAGAAAGAGCTCATGTTTAAGACACATTCATACGATTTGCTGTTGTTGTTGTTTGCCACCAGTAGAGGGAGCACTTTTGGTTAAAAAAAAAAAAAACCCCAAACCTCTCAGTGTATGAACTGACCTTTTAGGCTCT
>NC_071264.1:30106007-30116007 GCF_023375685.1 Ictalurus furcatus | reverse complement strand
TCGTGCTTGAACAGAGCGGTTCTGCAAGCGTGCTATTTATGTCTGTTTCAAAACATCCAGCTCTCGTGTGTCTGTAAGATGACGAGGCTGAGCGCTGGACGCCTGGACACTGCTAGCGAGCATCATCATCATCATAATTCAATTCAATTCAGTTCAGTTTTATTCGTGTAGAGCTTTTAACAATGGACGTTGTCTCAAAGCAGCTTTACAGGAATATATAAACACAGGATAGAGATTTTAAACGAGTGAATTTATCCCTATTGAGCGAGACGGTGGTGACGGTGGTGAGGGAAAACTCCCTGAGATGATACAAGGAAGAAACCTTGAGAGGAACCAGAGGAACTCAGAAGGGAACCCGTCCTCATCTGGGGAACGACGGATAGTGTGAAAGTAAAAGAAAGCTCATTATGGATTTTATATGAAGTCTGTTTGTTGAACTCGTCCACCAATGGTCCATCATCATCATCATCATCATCACCCTGAGAGGAAGACAGAGCAGGGAAACTCAGATATGAGTAATCTGTGCTGAAACCTCAGGATCGATAGCGTGGCTTTACAGTCAATACCGCGTTTAACGCAACACCAGTTTCAGAATAACAGCAGAAATGTGACTCAGAGATTCTGCGGGAAAAAAAGGAAAAACACCTGAGAGGATACAAAGCAGCCATTCTGACAGAGAGCAGCTGTTCCTCTTGACGTCATTCAGCCTCGCGGAGATCGAGTCAATATAAAGACGGACTACGGGACGCACAGGTTCGGACTCCGAGGTCAGAACGAACTCGGAGTCCAGCTAAAGGATCGTTAATCAGTTAATAGTCTGATTCGAGTGCAAACGTGACCCCGATGCTTCATTATTTCACGAGTAAACCTTCAGTTAAATGAAATCAAAACCACGTTCGATGACTTCTTGCCGTCATTTGCAGCCAATTTAAATTCATTTAAAAGAAATAAATGAATTACTGTAGCTTCGTGCTGAAATTCAATTTCACTTCATTAATTTTTTTTATTTTCTTATTCATTAATAAAATCTTATTTTCTTATTTATTAATCTTAAATATTTTCTCATTTAATATTAATAAATATTCATTGTTTTCTTTCTCTCTTTTTTTTTTTTTTTTTTTTAATTTTTATGGGCTGTAAAACACGATCGAGAAACAGAAAACAAAAGGCAAAGCAAAGAAAAGAGAATTAGATCCCTTAGAATTTAGGAAAAGCAAAAGTTCCGAAAGCGAGCGCTCTTGATTTGACTTACAGAGGGTTTAGGAGTTATGAAGCTGATGACGGTTCTGGAAAACAGTTCGTACTGTAGTTCTGTATCCGAGTTAAGGGTTGGGGAAGTGTGCGGGAATTGTGGGTAAAAAGGAGAGAGTAGAGTGTTGTTGCCTGACCTCTTTAAGCTGTGGCTCTGCATGAGCGCCGCCTGGTTCATGGCTCGGATCCACCCGTTCATGTCCTCCTGCGTGTCTGCGCTGAAGAAGTAGGTCCTCATGCCGCCGTGCTCAGCCTGCGAGCCAATCACAGAGTTCTTACTGTAAATGTACGAGCGCATGCCTGTGTGACTCGCCTGAAGACAGAGACAGACAAAGAGAGAAAACATAAAGAGAGGCCGAAACAGTCAAACGTGTCCCGCAGCGCGGTTCAATTCTGAATTCTGATTGGTCAGAAGGTGCCGATTCATTTTCTACGGTACGACAGAAGCGACGAATCGCAGGTTTATATCAATGCTCTCCTTTTAATCTATAGTACCGGCTCGTTCACCGGGACCCCTTCACACGTTCACGCTCCGCTCATAATAAACAAACGAATAAACGCGCGTAAATAATCATCGCCCTGTGAGAAGACGCTTCTCGGAGGTAAGAGCTGTAACTTTTAGTTTTCCGACATCTTCAGGACCGAGCGCTGCAGTATCTCGGTAACAAAAGACGACAAGCTTCCGTTATTGATGTCAGAAAAGAATAAAAAAAAGAGAGGGAAGCGAGGGAAGGACCGTTTATAGCGGCTATAATGCACGTGAGGACAGGAAATAAATGTGAATCGGAGAATAAACGCAGCAATAAATGGATAAAAGGGATACGAGGGGATAAGGGGAACGAAATAACTCAAAATAACTTCATATCATGACGTGGACATAAACGAATCGCTGGACAAAAACGAATCGTGTAAAAATCACGTGTGAAAATAAACGATTCATTGGGTGGGGTGGGGGGGGGGGGGGGCACCTGTGAAAAATTAATATCGTGTCAAATACCATACACAGAAATAAATAAATAAATAAATGGGAACAAATAATGTAAACATACAGTAAAAAAAAAAACAAAAAAACAAAACACAGTCACCCGTGAACATAAAAACCGTACGTGACATGAAAGGTCAGAAGTAAATGACCAAGTATAATATTTTGGTCTCATTTGTTTAAATGATAAATGAAATAAATGATTCACTGATTCACGTTCATTTGTGTATTATGAATCGGTGTGTATCCGCGGGTACGAGTGCACGATGTCGCGTTAAACACAACCCTCCAGATCACCTCCGCTAGTCCGAATCGGTAGGTACGAGGCTAAGCTCTTCCCCCGACCGGACCGCGCCCGAGCTTTAATCACACACACACACACACACACACACAAGTCTCCTAATGTTCACTCCTCCTGACCTGCTGTATTTTCACTACATTGATAGTACAGTGTGGAGATTTTCTCAGTAATGAGCGCGCTTTGTGATGTCATTCGATAAAAACTCTACAGCTTTGGAACCAATCACGTCTCGGAACACGCGCACGGATAAACCTGGGTGATCTGCGCGGTTTACTTACTGCGATATTTTACATTTACTCAGAAGTGGGTAGACAATGAATATTACTGTAGCGGGTCGGAGTTCACGCCTCACAGCTCCAGGATTCCCAGCTTGATCCTGAGCTCTGTGTGGATTTCCACACGGTTTTCCTGTGTGTCCGTGTGGATCTCCAAATACCGGCTTCTCCGGGTTTCCGCCAACAAACATGCTGGATTTCTGACACGAAATGGCTCCTAGTGGTGAAGGAGTTTGTGTCCGGTCCCCTGCTAAGGACTGGTACGTATTCCCACCTCATTCCCGGACTTCAGACCCACCTGAAGTGCTTACTGAAGACGAATGGATGAAATCCTGCGTTTAGTCTAGTTTAAGTGTAGAAGATCTCAGTCACCGCTCCTTTCCTGGTTCCTCCATGTGACATCAGGTCTGTGCGTTCAGAGTTACAGTTCCATAATCCCACCTTCCTGCTGAGAAGATCAGAATTCCACCCAGATATCGCTTTATTTAAAGGGGCTGACTATTAAAGGCAGCAGCCGTGACTCCTTTTCACTGAGGACAGTGTGTTTGGATAAAGCAGGATGAGGCACTGCAGCAGAACGCTGAACGGACAACATCTCTCTCTCGCTCTCTCTCTCTCTCTCTCACATATTCACTGACCCCTCAGCCGATTAAAATGCACACCAAAAGACTTTTTTCTTTTGCACCTGCTCTATTTCCAAAGCTTTTCATGACATCAGATTAGATCTCTGATCTTCAGACCTTCATTGAGAAGCGGCCGCGCTGTGATGGAGAGATTACGAAACGGAGGAAACTCACGCCTCTACAAAGGTCTAAAAGGAACGAAAACAAAAGTCACTCTCCCGGGGTGAAGAACAAAAAAATGATCCCAAATCGATTTTTAATCATAAATAATAAAGCAATATCATTAATAATAATTAAAGAAATAAAAACATGGAATACACACCAATTTTTTTTTTATTTAGACCTCAGATATTTAACCGAGACTGACTTTGTTTCTCTTTTTTTTTTTATGTCTGTACTTATTTGAACATTTGGGCTCATTAGCTTATCGAAAGATCCATGTATAGCCAAATCGTAACCTCCCGGCAGAAGCAAAAAGATGTTTTGGGTTAAAATATTCTGGTACTTTCCACAATTCACAACACCATCGAATTACAAAAACAAATCATTACTCCATAAAATGATGGACCTGTACGTATACTTAATATAAGTAATATATTATACTTAATATACATAATATACTTTATATTATTTCCTCTTTTTGTTTCGAAAGCTGTTTGATTTTCTACATGCCGATGGCCGATAAAGGGGATTTACATGCATGCAAACGTACGTCTTATGAAAAGAAATTAATTAATTTTTGTTTAAATCTCAAATTTGCAAGTAATTACTTTAAAGGTGTCAATAATTTTGTAAAAAAAAAAAAATTTCAATTTATCAATTCTTTTACAGGGTGCCAGATCTGTAGTTCTAAAGTGGCTGAAATTTCATTTAAAATGAATATAAAATTCAAAAGATGTGTACAGAGTGATAAACACACACTGACACGGTCACATAACCGTTAAATCAATCTGCTTTTCATCCGGTTCTGCATGAGCTGATTAAAGATGAAGCGTACAGGACCGAGCAATACCAGCCTCATTCTCACGCTGTTTTAGGGCCTGACTGTTTTTAAAAAATAACATTAAGATTTTGAGGTGAAAAAAGTCATAATATTAGAGGAAAAAAGTCTTCTTTAAAAAATTTTTAAAAATTTTTTAAAAAAGGCTATATTTCAAGAAGAAAGTCAGTCAGAAAAAAAGGAGTGGTCAGAGGGATGGCAGAGGGAGTGGTCAGAGGGAGTGGTCAGAGGGAGTGGTCAGAGGGAAGGTAGAGGGAGTGGTCAGAGGGAAGGTAGAGGGAGTGGTCAGAGGGAAGGTAGAGGGAGTGGTCAGAGCGAGTGGTCAGAGGGAAGGTAGAGGGAGTGGTCAGAGGGAGTGGTCAGAGGGAAGGTAGATTGAGTGGTCAGAGGGAAGGTAGAGGGAGTGGTCAGAGGGAGTGGTCAGAGGGAAGGTAGAGGGAGTGGTCAGAGGGAAGGTAGAGGGAGTGGTCAGAGGGAAGGTAGATTGAGTGGTCAGAGGGAAAGTAGAGGGAGTGGTCAGAGGGAAGGTAGAGGGAGTGGTCAGAGGGAGTGGTCAGAGGGAAGCAGAGGGAGTGGTCAGAGCAAGTGGTCAGAGGGAGTGGTCAGAGGGATGGCAGAGGGATGGCAGAGGGAGTGGTCAGAGGGAAACAGAGGGAGTGGTCAGAGCAAGTGGTCAGAGGGAGTGGTCAGAGGGATGGCAGAGGGATGGCAGAGGGAGTGGTCAGAGGGAAGCAGAGGGAGTGGTCAGAGCAAGTGGTCAGAGGGATGGCAGAGGAATGGCAGAGGGAGTGGTCAGAGCGAGTGGTCAGAGGGAAGGTAGAGCGAGTGGTCAGAGCAAGTGGTCAGAGGGAGTGGTCAGAGGGAAGGTAGAGGGAGTGGTCAGAGGGAGTGGTCAGAGCGAGTGGTCAGAGGGAAGGTAGAGCGAGTGGTCAGAGCAAGTGGTCAGAGGGAGTGGTCAGAGGGATGGCAGAGCGAGTGATCAGAGGGATGGCAGAGGGAAGGTAGAGCAAGTGGTCAGAGGGAGTGGTCAGAGGGAAGGTAGAGGGAGTGGTCAGAGGGAGTGGTCAGAGCGAGTGGTCAGAGGGAAGGTAGAGCGAGTGGTCAGAGCAAGTGGTCAGAGGGAGTGGTCAGAGGGATGGCAGAGCGAGTGATCAGAGGGATGGCAGAGGGAAGGTAGAGGGAGTGGTCAGAGTGAGTGGACAGAGGGAAGGTAGACTGAGTGGTCAGAGGGAAGGTAGAGGGAGTGGTCAGAGGGAGTGGTCAGAGGGAAGGTAGATTGAGTGGTCAGAGGGAAGGTAGAGGGAGTGGTCAGAGGGAAGGTAGAGGGAGTGGTCAGAGGGAAGGTAGATTGAGTGGTCAGAGGGAAGGTAGAGGGAGTGGTCAGAGGGAAGGTAGAGGGAGTGGTCAGAGGGAGTGGTCAGAGGGAAGGTAGAGGGAGTGGTCAGAGGGAAGGTAGAGGGAGTGGTCAGAGGGAAGGTAGAGGGAGTGGTCAGAGGGAGTGGTCAGAGGGAAGGTAGAGGGAGTGGTCAGAGGGAAGGTAGAGGGAGTGGTCAGAGGGAGTGGTCAGAGGGAAGGTAGAGGGAGTGGTCAGAGGGAGTGGTCAGAGGGAAGGTAGAGGGAGTGGTCAGAGGGAAGGTAGAGGGAGTGGTCAGAGGGAAGGTAGATTGAGTGGTCAGAGGGAAGGTAGAGGGAGTGGTCAGAGGGAAGGTAGAGGGAGTGGTCAGAGGGAGTGGTCAGAGGGAAGGTAGAGGGAGTGGTCAGAGGGAAGGTAGAGGGAGTGGTCAGAGGGAGTGGTCAGAGGGAAGGTAGAGGGAGTGGTCAGAGGGAGTGGTCAGAGGGAAGGTAGAGGGAGTGGTCAGAGGGAAGGTAGAGGGAGTGGTCAGAGGGAGTGGTCAGAGGGAAGGTAGAGCGAGTAGTCAGTGATTTAATGAAAATGGTTTTTTTAAAAAATTTAAAATACCTATTCATGCAAGACACAGGAGACTCAGGAGCCTCTCCGCAGCACTCGCACCTCCCAAAATGCACCGGGCCACAACAGGAGCCAATCAGCCGACGGGAACGAGAGAGACAGAATGAGCGATGAACCACACACTTTAATAAAACTGTGAAGCTCCATAAAACGATTGGAAGAGTTAGTAAACGTGTTATAGAGCATGAGACGAGCCGTCAGAGACAGTGAAGCTGGAAAAAAAACACACAACTGACGCCACACACACACACACACACACACATTTGGTCTTCCTGATTAGTAACAAGGAGCTGGCACAAAATTATTTAAAATAACTAGTTTAAAGTATTTTGTGTATTGTGCAACTGGCACTTAAAATCTGATAAATAAATAAATAAATAAATAAATAAATAAATCTAGCAGCATAGCTACAAGCAAGGGTTTTTATCTCCTTATTGTTTTTTATATAAATCAAAAATAGTATGTGATGTTTTAAGTTAAAGCTAATCACCTGACAGACACACACTGCACAAAATACCTACATTCACACAAATATATTTGCATCTTATGGTCATATAGTATTTTATTCCTTTTTTTAAAATTTAATATATGTAGAAATTCTTATTTAATAAATCCTTAATTAATACACGTGTCGTAGCTTAACGAGGAAACGCACACCGGATCTAACTGTAAAACAGCAGTAACGCTATTCGTATTAAATATCTTTGGTAATAAATAGCACGGTGTTTTTGTAGCATGCGATTTGCCACAGTATTATTACTCTTGTTTAACGTTTCTTTATTTTCTTTATTAGTGTGCGATGCCACTACGAACCACTAGGGGTTCCACGAACGTGTCGTGTTTAGTGTTGAATGCCAGCATTCAACAGGATAGGGGTCTTCGGATCTCGGCCCGTATAAGGAGCCCTCCTGATGGCGTGACATGTGCGGAAATATGAGCTGTGTAAAGAGGCTGGAACGTCGTGTCACGCACACACACACGCACACAAAACACACTCACAACACACACGACACGGAGTGCCGCACACGAGAGCCCGAGTTATTCAGTAGTGCTGCGTTAAAAATACTTTATTTCAAATATTTTTATATCCTCTGCAGATGTATATATGATACAAGCATCTGCCCATCTCATGGCTTCTGGAGTTGTCCTTAAAGGTTCTACTGCGTGTAGAATCCTACAAGTTCTCCTTTCAGAAAGGGTTCCATCACAAAGGTACCTTTTGGTGGGGTTTTTTTTGTGTGTGTTTTTTTATAGATAAGAGCCCTTAATTATCCAAAGACCCGTTAAAGAACCCTTGAAAAAACCCTAAAAGTGTATTTATTAACTTTTATATTAAATAACTGCTCGATTTTCAACTGTTTAATACCTAGAACCTGTCAGGAGTTTTTGTTTTGTTTTGTTTTGTTTTTTAAAGAAAGAGGGTTCTTGAGTGTAGTTCCTGCACCAGATCCTCATGATTTAAAACTCTGAAAACTGCAGATGAGAATCTGATGAGAGCGTGATCGTTGTTATTGCCGTGATCATGTGAACAGATCGCTTAAATAAGAGGGCGGGGCCAAACACAAAAACGCTCGCTCAGCATAACAAGCTGTCGTCGTTGTTTTTTTTTTTAAAGAGATGACGTGTTAAAGACGTGTTAAATCCATCAGGTAGATCGTGTGAATGAAATCATTTACAAATTGTATTTTTTTTAAAAATGTTTCGTTTATATATAATGATAGTGAAAGATTTCAGGGATATTTTGTGAAGCAGCGGGACACACGCCGAGCCAGAGAAACACGACTGACTGGAGATGTACAGAGGTGAGATGGAGGTTTGTATTTAAAGGATAAACTGACCACAATCAGCTGTTAATCTGAGATACTGACGAGACGAGACAGGTTTCCATGCAGAACACCAGAGATCAGATCACAAACACAAGAAATCAGTCGGCACGACGTTTTACAACACATGCAGAAGCACAATTCATCAGAGGAGATGCACCAAAACACCAGAACACCAGAACACAGGTAACGTACTTTTGACACGATTTAGTTCATTTGCACAATCCACACACAATACTTACACAATTTGTGTTTATCCAGAAAAAAAAATATTAATGCTAACGTCACAGGGTGAAATCTGATTTTTTTTTTTCCCGCCCATTTTACCCCAGTCGCTGTTTTTAATAGCCATAAATGAAGGCGAAACATTAACATTAGCACGTAAGAGTTAACTTTAACATTTCTGCTCATTAACACGTCCCATAGGTTGCTTTTTACACTACACACGCTGTGTTTAGACCAGGGGTGTCCAATCTGCTCGGTCGGAACGAAAACCTGCTCCCACACCGGCCCTTTCCGGATAAGATTGGACGCCCCCGTTCTAGACGCTGAGAACACGGCAATCGCACCCGGGTCCGAGAGCGAGGTGGCTTCAGTTCGCTTCTGAGTGATACGTAGCGAGAAGGCGATTCGAATCCGAATCAGCTCAAACACAGGAAGTGACTCAAACATGGCGTGCTCTTTTTCTTTCTTTTTTTTTTTTTTTTTTGCGAGCCAAAGTTCAGAGCTGCAGAAATGCCAGGATTTGAGAAAATAAACGATACACAAAATGTCTGAAAGTAGTCCTTTTAAATAAGCTCCGCCTCCGTGCTCTTCACATACTGGTGATTTTTGTGGTTTCTACATACACTCACCTAAAAGGTGACGGTACGTTTACCGTCTTTCCGTCGGCGTATTTCTTTCTTTCCGATGGACGAAAGAGGGTCGTTTCATCTTACGAGGACGTTTCCAGCGCCACACGCCCCTCAGACAGCGTTTTTACTTTTCGTTTTGTTTACTTGCGTAACGATATGAAAGCAAACACCAAACCAAACGAACGGAAGTGTCTTTTGACCTCGGCTGCTGTTTGGTTAGAATGAAAGCCTGCAGCCACATGGAGAGGATTGAAGACCAAGCTGCTTATTTCTAGGAGGAGGAGCTGACCAACAGGATCGGCGCTCGAGGAGCTGATCCGATCTGGCCACATCGCTTACGCTTACTGCTGAGCCTGAAATAAGAGAAATGACCCTAACCCGGCTGAACGAGGGACTCACCTTAAAGGCGAACTTGCGGCTGATGTGGTCTTCAGGCTCCACCGGGGAAACGACGTAGCTCGGCAGCGGGATGCTCCCCAAAACCGTCTCCTCTCGACTGTCTACAGACCAAAAGCAGAGATAAAAACCAAACTGAAATCAGGAGAAGCTCCAAATAAATCTTGAAATAAAGCCTTTTCCCGGAAAAAGTCCAAACTAAAGAAATCAATAATCAAATTTCGGCTGTGTTTGCTCTGTGCGGAAGGGACAGATGTTCAGAACAGATGCTCTCCACAAGGGGCTCCAGCACATAAATTCATTAGTAGGATCCTGGTGTGTCTCGTTTGAGTAAATATGATGAAAAACATCATCCAAAAGGATCCAAATTTCATCCCGAGGGTGGCAGAGAATCCTTACACAGGAACAGTCGTTTATTCTAACGACGACTGAACCGAGATTTTAGATTTTGGAAATTTACTGAGAAAATGCTTCAAACCGTCAAATAAAAGCGCGCGGACATTCATGCTCATGACGCGTCGCGATA
>NC_071264.1:30098507-30101007 GCF_023375685.1 Ictalurus furcatus | reverse complement strand
ACTCACAGAAAAAAAAAAAAAAAAGACCAGAGTTGAATTTATGAACGAAAGCTTGTATGACACGCGTGTTGTGGCTAAAAATGGACGACGCCTCGAGCAGAACATTAACACCGTGATTTATCAGTGTCGTATTTATCCTGCGAGAACATGAAGGCCGGCCAAATCCGAACGCAGGAATCTCCAGGGTCTGGGGCTCCACAGCTGTTAGATGGACGAACCTACTGGTGTGGGCTCGATCCCAAATAAGCTTCCAGACTGAGTATCAGGTGAACACCACACACACACACTCACACACACACACTCACACACACACACACACACACACACACACACACACACACTCACACACAGGCCCACGATCAGAGCCAATGCACAACACCCTGCCTGTGGTCATCAGGAGAATCCCTCAGGCATGTCAAGAAGTGTTTCTGTCTATTTCCATAAAGGTGGCTTAAGTAAGGCATGAAAACTCTCCAAAGCACTTCTCTAAGTGTTTGATTCCTCTTAGATCACAGCAAACTGCCAGATCGCAACTTCTCAGTCATTAATAAATCCTCTAATCCGTTTACACGTCCGTTCTATAAACATAAAGGGTTTTTTTTTAGCACATAAAGTATATCGTAATTTATTCACAATCTGCTGTTTTTACACATTTTGGGTTGAATATTTAACACATGGAACTGTTATGATGTCAGATGTGTTACTCGTTCCAGCTGTTTACTTCCTGAGACAGTCAGTACGTTTACACGGACAACGGTAATCCGATATGAACCCGATTTAGACGATACTCTGATTAAGACTAGCATGTAAACTGAGATTACTGATTAACGTCACACTCGAAGTAAACACGAATGGAATTAAGACGTGTGGAGTATTCCTGTTTTAGTCGCGTTACAGACACGTACACACCTTAATCACACTATTAACGTCGTGTGAGAGTTTTCACCGCATTGTGCGACAGGACACGTACACACACGGCAGCGCTCGACCATCTGACGGCGAACAAGAGAGCACGGCCGCGTCCCAAACCGCGTACTTACCTGCTACATAGTAGGAGAAATACACGTATTTAGGTAAGTACGCGGTTTGGGACGCGGCCCACGGCTTCAAGCGGTCGTCTATTTGCGCGTACAGCGCGACAAATAATTAACCGCACTCGAAACTTTCGTACAATTAAAAATGAAAACTCTCAAAACCGTATACGGTTCCATAACGAAGACCGACTGCATGTCGATACGTCAAATTCCGGAGGGGACGTCGGACGGTGTGGCGCGGTGACGTAATGACGTGTACCGTTAATCCATCTATGTTCTATAACACGTAAAAACGGGAACATGAAAGGAATATTCTAAAAGCGACTCGTGTAAACACCTTAATCAGAATATCGTCTTATTCAGAATGAGGTCAGTAATTAGATTACTGCCGTCCATGTAAACGTAGTCAATTTATTCCCATTGTGATTTACTCTAAACCAAACCCAGAACTTTCCAGAACGCTTTGACTCTTCCATCATGCTCCTCGCTTTAATACCAGGCGTTAAAATGTATAACTTTTATAGATATTAAGGAAGTTTATCTCGGTTTCAGCTATTTTCGCTCTGATCCTGATGAACGAGCTGAGAGGAGACTGTAATAGGTTAGTGATTTTTTTTCTCCCCAACACGAGAAAAAATAGATTAAACCTGTTAATCTCGCTCACAGCACAAATCACGGAATCGTTTTTATATTCTATACAGTCTCTTCCAAAAGTATTGGACCAGCAAGGCCGATTCTATTATTTTCACTACACATTAAAGACATATTCGGGTTTGAGATCGAAGATGGAAATGAAGCGACAGATCAGAAGTTCAGCTTTCATTTCATCATATTTACATCTAGACGTGTTAAATAACTTCAATCACGGCACCTTTTTTTTTTTGAACCCGCCCATTTTTTCAAGTGATCAAAAATATTGGAACGCGTGACTGAGAGATGTTTCTACCTGCCCAGGTGTGCCCTGTTAAACTAATTCTTTAAAGGATTAATACAGTAGCTCTGAAAGTCTACTTTTGGTTTGAGCCCCGGGTTTCACCTGTGAAGACTGCATTTGTTGTTAAAAAGGATAAACCAACATGAAGACCAGAGAGATGTCCAAGGGAGAAAAGCGAGCCGTTTTGAAGTTGAGAAAAGAGGAAAAACATATCAGAGCCCAGGGGCATTAGCTGGACTGTTAATCATTCGGGGCTGAGCACAGCCTCTTAATAGACGTCTAAATAAAGTGTTTCCATGCATTTTTTTCTTGCATGTTAGGGCTAATTACTTTAAAAATGTGATAATTGGACAAAAAGGTGGTTCTTCTCGCCTGGTTTCCCACTGAAGCGAAGCATGGTTGAGCCTGGTCAGTACCTGGATGGGAGACCTCCAGGAGAAAACTATGGCTGCTGATACTAGCTGTAACAGTGAGGCCAGCAGGGGGTGCTCACCCTGTGGTCTGTGTCAGCTAGTGTTTGTCAGAATTGAGA
>NC_071264.1:29978507-30093507 GCF_023375685.1 Ictalurus furcatus | reverse complement strand
GCGCTCTTCACGCGCTCCGTTTCCGACCTCTCGCATCGCTGACGTTCGCGGCGGCAGCGTGGTATTAACAGGGTTATATCAGGATCGCTGCTGAAACCGAGCGGCATTCTGGGAACGCACAAACCCAGAGGTCACGTCATCGCGAGCGCTCCAAACACTCCAGCACTCTAACACACACCTGTGGGACTTTTATTCACACAGCTTTTTATTTTGGTCTTTTCTACTTTTAGTCTGCTTTCTAGCTAGTCTGCTTGCAGCAAGTGAGCAGCTGCAGCTTAAATATAAAATATAAATAATAAATAATAAATCATTTTATCGTCCGTGTCATTTCACCTAACAGGAAGTGACTGGAACACCTACGCTTTGCTGAGTGTGTGAAGTTATTTGAAAGTGTGCTCTATGTGTCAGGGTTATTCAGAATGTCCCGGCAGTGTGTCAGCGCGTGCGCGCGTGTGTGTGTGTGTGTGTGTGTGTGTGTTAACCACATATCAATATGTAGCGCAGAAAATATACAACGATTGCACTTTACACTCCAGTGATGGTCACAGTTCCACCCTTATTGACGCCCTGCCCGTTTCTGACTACAGTGCAAAAGTTCTGTTTACACCGCGGTGGACAAATCATAAATCCAGCAGCGGGTCAATTAGACCACGCAGTGTGCCACAGAGTCTCATGTTTCGGTTGCTGACTTAATGAACTCGGTTAAAACCTGCTAGCTAAAGTGCTTGGATTATTCTACACAGATCTGTCTTGATGTATGTGACGTACTGCGGTGTGTCGTCTGGACCGAATGATTTTATCTGTCCATAACAGACGTTACGCAACCTTATTTTCCACTCAGCGTGCTATTAGCAGCGTTGTACAAGCTAATTTGTCAATCTAAAAAAAAATAATAATAATAAAAATGTATCTGCCATGCTTGGTTAATGTGCGTAGAGTAATCTGGGAACGAGCGGCACGCGATAATATCACGTCATTCCACTATGCGTTCCGCTGGCAGCTCAGAAACCTAATTCTTCATCCTCATCATCATCAACTTTGCTTCTCTGAAAAGAAGCTCCCTTTACCAAACAGCCGATGGTAGCTAGTTTTTAAAAAAACAACCCGGAGAAAAGAAAACAAAACGACATGAATCGGTTAATAAAACTACACACGCCGAAAGCGAAGAGGTGTGCGGGTTTAAAGACGAGCCGGGCTTCGACCGCGAGGTTCGCTCGTGTACTCGATACTCAGTAACCGGGACAATACGGCGATAACGGTTTTAAATAGTACGTCAGTATACCGATGACGTCAATGCTATTTAGGCACACTGCTTAGTGCGCAGTCTGCGGATTGGGACACCGAAGTCCAACACGTCTGACCCGTGTTACTTTCATGAGCAGCTTGCAGTAGCGTTTTTCCACCAGAGAGGGCGACATTTCAAATCCCAAAAACTTACATACGGCGGCTTTAATGAGATCTGTAGCGCTTGGAAGTCAGAAAATTCATGAGAAACAATGAATTTGTCATCCCCTAACAGTGAACGCTAAACCCTACTTGATTTTAAAATATACAATAAACAATGGAAGTTAAAAAAAAAATTCGTGAAAAACCGAGAAAAGGGAATTTTTGTCATCTTCTTAGAGCTAAACCATCACCTATACAGTATGATGTATAGATTTAACTATTAGTAAACACACACACACACACACAGGAAGATGGTGAGCAAAAATGAAAGCACAAAAATAAAATTCCAAAGAAAAACACAACATGAACAGCTGGAACTCACCCAGTTAAGCAGATTTCAAAACACCACAACAAGCTGATGCTTTCATTTTCTGAGCAGTGCATGCTTATGGGACAGTGACTGAGATAAACCACACACACACACACACACACACACACACACCTCTCATTGTTCTTCCTCCACATAAAAGGTCAGCATTAACGGTTCTTCCTGTGGAACGTGAGGGCCGAGTCCGGGTCCAGCGACAAACATCGCAACATCAGGAAGCTCGAAGGTTGTTCTCCTCACCGCACTCAACTTCCTCTCTCTCACGACTCTTCCTTTTCTTTCTTTCTGTTCCCTATCCAACTTTTTATTTCCCGTTTCTCTATTTGTTTATCTGCATCTCTTTTCTAAATCAGACTCCCAGGGAGAACGAGACGGACGGAAGCAGGCCGAGACACTGATTAGATCCGAGACAGATGATTAGATCCTGCTCGCACACAGGGGTGTAATTTGGGTGTGATGGCAGTCGTACAATCGCACACTGGCTTTGCGTAGGCATGTGCAAACGTCTTAGGAAAAAGAAAAACAAGAAAGGAAAATAAACAGCTGCGCTTCTTTTAATCAGACGCTGCTTTTTTTTTTATAGCGGACGCTAAAGTACGTTTCGATCAAAATGAGCCGCTGATTTAATCAGAAGGACGTGATTTACACCTGATATTTATGCTCAGGTAAAACAAACTCGCATGCTTCTCATATTTTGTGTCAAAAGAAGAAAGATGCGACTTAGCCCATAACCGTTACATGGTTTTGATTTCTGAAATAATCCGCTGTTCCGTGTAAAGATTCAAGCTGATAAAGTGTATGAAATTATTACGTGAAATTTTAGGGGGGGGAAAAATAGACTAAACAGCTACAATTTTTATCAACTAAATCTAGAATCTTGACTACTACTACTACTAATAATAATAATAATAATAACAACCAAATTAAAATATGGTGAAAACTATGATGTATTTAAAAGCACTCTCCATTTTCAGATTATTAGGGTTTAATGCAATCTCACTATCTGTATCTGTATCTGGTTAGGACTCCGAATTCTCCAAAAGCAGATTTTACGAGGTATCGAAATACTGAATTTTGCATCCATATCCATATCCTTAAACCATATCCCTATACATATCCTTATCCATATCCATATCCTTATCCATATCCTTAATCCATATCCTTATCCATATCCTTAATCCATATCCTTATCCATATCCATATCCTTATCCATATCCTTAATCCATATCCTTATCCATATCCATATCCTTATCCATATCCTTGTCCATATCCTTGTCCATATCCATATCCATAATCCATATCCATATCCTTAATACTTATCCATATCCATATCCTTATACATATCCTTGTCCATATCCTTATCTATATCTATATCCATATCCTTATCCATATCCTTATCCATATCCTTATCCATATCCTAATCCATATCCTTAATCCTTATCCATATCCATATCCATATCCTTATCCATATCCTTAATCCATATCCCTATCCTTATCCTTAATCCATATCCTTAATCCATATGCTTATCCATATCCATATCCTTAATCCATATCCTTAATCCTTATCCATATCCATATCCTTATCCCTATTCTTATCCTTAATCCATATCCATATCCTTATCCATATCCATAATTCATATCCTTAATCCTTATCCATATCCTTAATCCATATCCTTAATCCTTATCCATATCCATATCCTTATCCCTATCCTTATCCTTAATCCATATCCCTATCCTTATCCATAATTCATATCCTTAATCCTTATCCATATCCTTAATCCATATCCTTAATCCATATCCTTAATCCTTATCCATATCCATATCCTTATCCATATCCATATCCTTAATCCATATCCCTATCCTTATCCATATCCATATCCTTAATCCATATCCCTATCCTTATCCATATCCTAATCCATATCCATATCCTTATCCTTAATCCATATCCCTATCCTTATCCATATCCTAATCCATATCCCTATCCTTATCCTTAATCCATATCCCTATCCTTATCCATATCCTAATCCATATCCATATCCTTATCCTTAATCCATATCCCTATCCTTATCCATATCCTAATCCATATCCCTATCCTTATCCTTAATCCATATCCCTATCCTTATCCATATCCTAATCCATATCGATATCCCTATCCTTATCCTTAATCCATATCCCTATCCTTATCCATATCCATATCCTTAATCCATATCCCTATCCTTATCCTTATCCTTAATCCATATCCCTATCCTTATCCATATCCTAATCCATATCCATATCCTTATCCTTAATCCCTATCCTTATCCATATCCATATCCTTAATCCACATCCTTAATCCTTATCCATATCCCTATCCATATCCCTATCCTTAATCCATATCCTAATCCTAATCCATATCCTTATCCATGTTTACAGCCCGGGATCTAAGCAGAACGTTTTCTGCTTTTTAGTGAAATCCGAGAGGCTTGTGCGATAACCACCCCACCTCCACATTCATACCAAATGGTTGTGTCAGCATGTCTGTGTGTGTGTGTGTGTGTGTGTGTGTGTGTGTGTGTGTGTGTGTGTCCAAAAATGCCAAAGGCCCTCATAAGAACAGGACAACGTTAACCGACCTCACAATCGCCACGTCCTCACAAAAATGTTTTTACAGCTTTGATTTAAAAAAACAAATTTCCTTCTGGTTACAGAGATTCAGTTGAGACATTTAGAGATTTAGATGTAGCATAGCATTAACTAGCCATCACAGTATATCACACAGTACAGTGTCATTATGTCAGTGGAAGGTCCTCACAAAGACAGAGAAACATGCATGTGTGTAAATGTGCTTTTGAACACTGCCTTTCCAAATCTAGATCGGTTTTTAAAAGGAGAACTTGAACCCCCACACACCCCATGTGTCAGGAAGGCTGACACAGACTCGGGCGTTTCCACAGATGAGCAGCTGCTGGGCGAGGTTTTACTTTCCAGCAATACATCGGAAACAGGAGGAACGTCAGGCAAAAAAAAAAAAAACCAGAGCGAGTTCAGTTGAAAGCTTTATTTTACTTTGCACCGTGTTGTATTTGCGTGGAAAAGTCTAGCTTTTCAAACAAATTAATTAAGAAGTAAATTATCATTGAAAGATTTTATAAATACAATGTGCCGGTCTCCTGTAACAAGTAAACAACACAAAATTTACAACAATTTTCTTTTTTTAATGTAGACATACAAGGGGGATGCAAACTTTTGAACTGATATCGTTTTGATTGTTTCACTATTAATATATTAATATTAACACATTTTACATTCACGGTTTGTTTTTTACAGTTTGTTCTGTTACAAGAATATGATAATATAAAGCCACAAGCAGCGATCACAGGGGTCCAAGCACTAAACCGCAAATATGGCCAAAATTAAAGCCGCAGCGGTGTCTGTACACTCGTTCACACTGACACCAAATAAGGATCTGTGGATCAGGTGGTAGAGCGGGTCGTCCACTAATCGTAGGGTTGGCGGTTCGATTCCCGGCCCACGTGACTCCACGTGCCGAAGTGTCCTCGGGCAAGACGCTGAACCCCAAGTTGCTCTCGATGGCAAGTTAGCGCCTTGCATGGCAGCTCTGCTACCACTGGTGTGTGTGTGTGTGTGTGTGAATGGGTGAATGAGACACAGTGTAAAGCGCTTTGGATAAAAGCGCTATATAAGTGCGTCATTTACGATGTTATAAAGAATTAAAATGTCTCATTCTGCATAATTTGGTGTTTTTACGCCTTGTGTTCTTTGTTCTCTAGTGTGTTTTTAGAAAGGATTAAACATTTTTGAATAATACAAAGAAAAATAAGGAAAAAAGTTCCTAACAAACACCACACACCTCACGGAATTCAAGCACAAAAAAAAACAAACAAAAGGACCGAAGCAACTGAACTGCAGATATCATAAATAAAGATGAAAACAGCAAACGAAATAACGTGCTGTTCCATAATTATTCAGTTGTTTATCTTAAAGTATATTCTTCAGCACCTGCAGTGGAACAAATAATAAAGCTTGAGGAACAGAAATCTAGACCCATGAATTTCGTTTTGATCACTAACACGAATAAAAAAATAAAAAAAATTCCTTATTTAATGATTTCGAAATCCATAAATTCCTAACAGAAACACATCCTAACACCCCGACACTCAGCATCTCTTTTACAAGCCAAAAATCTCCCGCTGCTGCACATTTTTCCTGCTAAAAAGCTCAATGGACGAGAAGTGAAGAAGAAGAAAAGCTCAGTCCCTCGCTGCGAGAGCTTTAACTGCGTCCTGCGACCACCGGAATGCAAAAGTTCGCACCGTGACCGTGTCACACGTCCACTCCAGCTCTTAGCTCACTCCTTTCTCAAACGCCGCTCCTAATGAGACGCGTCGATCGGGCTCGGAGGCGTCTCTCCGAGCGAATTCGTATAAAAGTTTTGAAGTTCTCGGGTTTATCTGGAGCAGGAGAAGGACATTAGGTATAACGACTATTTCATTACTAAATTCTGAAAGAGCGATGCGTTTGTGGGTGTGCCTCAGGTGTTTAGAAAAAGCCATGGGGAGGGAACTATTTAACTTACAGTACTGTTTAACACTACACTCCGCTTACTGTACCCACTGACCTGTTTTACTAGTTACTGTACTGTACTGTGGTGTTTGCACACGTTCGCACGTGCACATTTTGTAGGGATGTGCAGGTCTTATTTAGCGGTTAGTGCGTTGTTTTACGTAGCACCGTGGTCCTGGAGGAACGCTGTTTTCGTATATGGTTGAAATGACTTGACTACAACCGACATGCGAGGGACATGCGACCAAATCAATGTGATATTCCTCATGTAAAATACACAATCCTCCACACAGCATGTCACTACATCAGCATCTTTTCTGCAGTTCGCAGGGGTACATCCCCCCCAACCAACCCCCACGCTCCGGTAGAGGAGAAGTAATAGCCATTACGGTCATAACGTCTGGACATTCCAGGCTGATTTACAGTGTCTAAAAAGCCGAACGCTAAAAGAGGCGTGTGAGCAAAAACTTGGCTCATTACCATAAATCCATTTCCCACGGTAACGATACAGAATAATGCAGGCGGTAAATTTTATAGGACTGTATTAAAAGCCGAGCGTGTGGGCGCGAATGGAAAAAAAAAAAAGTCATGAATAAATTAATCTGGCACGGTAACGTTAACGTTCTAATATGTTATCGTTTCTATAGTAACAGCTCATTTACAGACTTTAACGGTAGAGACGCTCCACTAGTAACATGACAAGCTACGTTCTAAGTAAAAACCACTTGCTGTTGTTGAATGAAGGAAAAAATTGCGATCATTGGTGAATTCCTGGGGTATAAGAGGAATAAAACACTTCGGGACATTGCTTTTAAATGAAAATAAATCAACTTCGACAGTGACTCCGCGTCGTCACGGAGCGCTTTGTGAAATATGAGATTGAGATGAGACACTCACAGTTCCTGCACGAAGAAATCCGTGTTCTCCGGAGAGATCTGACCCGTCACGGGATGCCGGAACGCCGTGGTTCTCTGGTTGTGGCTGAACGAGAGGAGAGACGACAGAGAGACCATCAGGAACAATACGAGAAGAGAAACGACATGAGCGATCTGGCATTATTCGTTAGCACGCGGCGGTCATGCATTCTACAGGAACACACCGAGAGAGCGGATGAGTTTCCCAGCACGGTGCAGAATGTGGAACGGGCCCGAGGCCAAACCCCGGCTCACGCTAGCGCGCACAGAGTGCCGAGCTCAGGACAAAAACTCACCAGCAGCACTGGAACTTTATTGATTTTAATTATATGGGAGTCGGCCGTTGCATCAACTAGGCCATTAAGACCGAGACGAGGTTTTCGAGACCACACACACACACACACACACACACACACACAGAAATGATATCATTTTAATTCAAGATCACGTCAATGTGGCATTTTTAACACTTAAATACACTTCTAGAGCAGTTGCACGGAGGGAAAAATAAACAAAACGAGGGAGAAGTTTTTCCAGAGGCTTATGCTTAATGGCGTGGAACTAATACACGCGTAATAAAAAACAGAATAAAAACTAGCGACGCTTGGAAGGTGAATTTCACAAATTGAGCATTCCTAGACCATCAGTAACATTAACAAAATAACCAACCAATTATTTTATTATTATTACAAGGCAAATAAACTGAATTATTAACACTGATTAACCACTACACACTGAACATCCCACCAACCAGTAAAATAGAAACCAGTGTCATGCATTTGCGTGTTAACGTACCATGTTACTGTTAAAATGACAAGTTAATTCTATGCTACTATTTATAGTATTGCGTTTAACATGAAATACCGAATTTAATGAATATAATACGCTTCATCCAGCACTGCTTGAACGTATGTGGGTTCATAACGATATCAATAACAACACAATTTTTTAATTATTTTATTATCACTACTACTGTTTTGTCTTTGAAGAGTAGAAACGTCCGTCCACAAATTTAATACCTGCCCTTCGGTCTCTCTCTTTCATTAATGATGGTTTTTTAAATGATTCATTTTACGTCATTCTTGGCAAGTCGCTGTAGGATAAGAGAATAAAACACTCTTTACAAATGTAATACCTGCCCTTCAGTCGTGTTCTTTTACGCACAATCTCTGCTCCTGACGTGACTTTCAGGCTGCCGGTAATCACGCCGATGGTCATGAATCGATCGGTTTGTGTGGAATTCACTCACTATTGTAGACTTTTAAGTAGAAACACCAAAATATCGCATACTCGTTAAAGCAAATCTGCAAAACGGGAGAAAAAAAAGAAACGGTATTTCGCTTACGTGCGAAAAAAAGAAAAATGAAATAAAATTCATTAACCCTCGTGCGTCCTCATGGACATTTATGTCTTTTTCGTTCGTTTATTTATTTATTTATTTCTTTTATCATCTGTTCTGTGTTAATGAAACGGCATTGAATTTCTGCAACAGGTGTGTATTTTTATTGGAATTTTAATACTTCACCATTTGCTTTCATAAATCTATTTTAAACGAGGTTCACAAGGGTTAGGGTTAGGGTTAGGCGTATTATTAGATTCTGTGTTTATCTGCTTTTATTTCGTCGACGAGGTTTCAAAACATTTCTCTGAAAGGTGTAATATTTTATAAACTCAGGTTTAGCCTCTGGGGAAAATCCACGCTTTTCCTTTTTTCCGATTCTGCTGAATTATGGAGCGCCGCGGACCGGCTGATTAAATGATGCAGATGTGTGTGTGTGTGTGTGTGTGTGTGTGTACTGAAGATTTTATGTGTGTGTGTGTGTGTGTGAGTGGATATCAGAGTTGTGGCTTGTACTGTATGTGGTACTGAAGATTTTATGTGTGTGTGTGTGTGTGTGTGTGTGTGTTTTTGTCCAGGCAGAAAGGTTAAAGACTGAATGTTTGTGTGTTTTTTTTTTTTACTGATGTAGAGCAGAACTCAGACCTTCAGGTCTCACTCATAACCGAGTTCCCAGAGTTCCAGCTCCGTGTAGGTGATAATTGAGGTGCGAGGTCAAGAGTCACTCAGATACACTTCAGACTCCGCTGCACAATGTTCCTCACACGTCACGCTGAAGAGCCAGACGCTCTTAGCGTAGATAAGAACATGGCTAGGGATTTAAAATAGACCCAGCTCTGTTTGTGTGGAAGAGACGGCTGGATTTAGTGACCGTGAGAACGGAGTGAATCTGCGGAACGTCATTTTGACCGACTAAAGACGATAAGAGTGACGAGTGAACCCTACACGTTCTTTAGCTCATACTTGGTAGAAATTTGATTTTTTTTAAAAAATGACGCCGGATGACGAAAAAACATCTTTAAACGTCAGCGCAGACGCTGTGTACGGCGCTGCGTTTACTTCATCGGCAAAGCGAGGACGTGTTGAGGTCCTCGATGCTGATATCCTGTTTCGGTGATTAATTAACCCTTGTGTGTGTTACACGTAGGTCCATAGAGGACAAGCATGTCCACGTCCAAAATCCGTCAGAGAAATATTATATAATAATATCGTTTTCCACTTTCACCGACTTCGATTCTTTCCCCCAGCGTCAGGTCTGATCAGAATTACCCAACATTCATCTGTTTTCAGAACTTTAACCCTTTAAACGCCGACTTCTTCACACAATGCAAAAATCTTCAAAGTTCAGGAACCTTCTTTGACTCGTATACATGGGGAGGGATTTCCAGTACAAAGTCATTTCTTTCTTTCAAACTGTTCACACACACACACACACACACACACACACACACGTTTCTGCCTTAATCAGCTGTACATGAAGCATGACGAGAAAAACATCCCAAACACAACAGCCCTTCCTTATCTCACACCCCGCCTCCCCTGTCACCATGGAAACGGGGCTGTCAAACACTCCCCGTGGCACTGCATGACCGAGTGTACCGGTCTGTAAATAGTCCGTCATTCACACAGGAATGTGCATCACTGCATTATCTCACACAGTCAAGAAGAACCTGACACTGATAACACCGGGTCTGTTTTGTCCTCCAGCATGATTTCACCCTGACGCGAGGTTTCGTCTGACACACACGAGGACACGCACGAGGAAACACCTTCCTTCACTCCGATTAAAAAGGGAGGGCGTGACTGTACACTTAAAGAGATCAGAACGTCAGTAACATTTACGAACACGCTGTAAATAAACGTTTGCTAACGCGCGTGCGTGTTGACTTTCGGAACGGATAAATCTCAGTCTGTATTTTTTATTAGCATCTAAAGAAACGTCCGTTCGTCGACGTTCTGAATTTGCCGCTGTAAAGTGACTGTTCGGATTCCTGTGAAAGGTTTTGCGTGAATGCTTTCCAGAACTCAGAATTCAGTAGCGACACCTGATGGGGTTTTCCCAGACCGCCTCGGATTCACTACATCGACAGTATTTGAATCGCACGAATGCGATTCAGCTGAGAGAGTGAGACGCTGACGTGTCGTTCATGAACGAGTCACCGTACTCTATTTGTACATGCGCGTTCGGACGGCCTTGCTGATTTAGCAACGTGATAAAAACCCAAAGCGAAAGTAATGTAGCTCGACAAAAAAAAAAAAGAGAGAGAGAGAGAAAAAAAAGAGAAAAAAAGTCGATGAGTCGTTCGGGAGTCGACACTGAATCAAATGATCTGCTGGAACAATCCAGAACCGTGTTCTCGGTGTTTTACGGAACCGTTCGATATCGTTATGGCTCTGAATATAATCGTTGATCATCGGCGTAGAGAGAACAGGTTCTGCGAAAGGTTTGCTCAGAAAGAGTCGTTTGTTTTATAAGGAAATGAGCCGTAAGTGATACCGAGCGTCTTGCAGAACCAGTCACGGTTCTTCTGGAGACTTCTGGAGACTGTCGCACTCGCTTTTTATTTCTGCAGCGAAACCCAACGACCTTCATCACGGTGGTTTCTGTCTGTAAAGTGCCTCTTATATCGTAATACGCTGCTTTCTTTACTGACGTACAAACATTTGTTTCTGTAAAATTTCATTTTGTATGAAAGAACAAGCCCGGAGTTAGTACAAACGTCTAGAAATAGGTTTTAGTAATCTTACACGTGGTCTGTTGTAATCGTGTAGCAGGAAATACTAGACGCGTTCGACTATATTCAAGGATATTTTTCACTTTCTAAGATGTCATTTGTACTCGCTCCTAAAAAAAAATAAAGTTTGTAGTAAAAAAAAACAAAAGGGCTGCGCCTAAGACGTCTGCACAGTCCTATAAATCCTGAGATGATCATCAGCACACCTTCTGAGCAGGCGCTTCATCGCAGCATCGTTTTCTCTCTCGTGTACGCATCAGCCTCCGACTCGTCTTCGTCACGCGGCCGATTCGCAACCGGAACGGTTTCCGCGGGTTGGTGACGTGATTTGGATTCGTTCTGCGCCTGTACCTCTACCTTCCTGAAGACTTTAGCTCCGAAAAGAACGGTGCCCACCTGACCGTCTAACCGTCGCCGTAAGAAGATCTCCATCGACTAAAAGGGGTGTGATAGATTTCGGTTGGAGATCTCAGGAAGGTAGATCTCAAGGAAGAAGGTTGGTGAGCGCTGCTCTTCGCCATTAGCCTCGTTAAAAATACTAGAAACAATCGATATGTATGAATATGCTAATTAGACTCCGCCCCTATGTCCTCCTGCCACCGCTAACAGCCAAACATGTCTAACATTAGCTGTCTTGACTAGCACGTGAAATGTCTCGCTCATTAAGGATCTAAATCTAGATCCAGATTTCTGTAAACGCTGTTGTTTAAGAAAAATTATTATTATTATTATTATTATTATTATACACAAATCTAGATTATATGGCTAAACGAAAGCATTACCTTTCTCTCTGTCTGTCCTGGGCATATCTCCTGAAAGCTGTGTGTATAATTCAGTAAACAGCGCTCGTCTTTTTCTCTCGTCCGCCAGCGTTCTTAATAACGAGCCAGACCGGGCCGTCCTGCCCTTTTGTTTGGGCGCCACATTACTTCTGAACTATTTGTCACGGAATCCATCAGGCCTTTCTGGAGAAGCCGAGACACGTGGACCGGTCTGAAGAGAAACGCGGCTCGTCCCGCAGGTCTGACGCCGAGCGCGAAAGGAAAAGCGACTCGTTATCGTCGCTAGCGAGCAAAGACGGGCGCTGCTCGGTTCGTCTCTCCAGCAAACCGTGGCTTCACGGGAACACCGCGCACGCTGGTCAAAATATTCTTCTTTTTTTGGTTTTGGCTCAGTCTACACGTGGCGGGGTTTGTTTTGTTTTTTTGGGGGGTTTTTTGCGCACAGACGTTACATAAACACTTTTTATGCTAAGCTCTGTTAATAAACCCTTCCAGGAAAATGAATACGCTTGAGACTTTCAAACATGCCATTAAGAGCAATCTAGCTTTAAATCGCTTTCAAGAACCCAACAATCACAAAGCACTGGGTGCACAAACATGACATCTGTCATCACACACACACACACACACACACACACTGTTATTTTATTCTGACAAAAGACAACAGCGTAGTCGATCACGTGACTAGCGCATTCCCGCACGATCTGGTATTAACGCTGGGTTTTGTTTTTTTGTTGTTTTTTTTTATACACGCTGGAGTTTTTGAAAACTTTTTTATTACAGTTTACACCCTAATGGCTAAAACTGTACATGAAGAAAATAAAACGTAAAATTGATCCACGGAGCCCATAAACCGACTCTCGATGAGTCGTTTTATTAAAGTGTGCTTATTTAGCGTACTTAAGTATTACGAGAACCTTTCCCCAAAGGTACTCCGCGGATTTTCCGCAGATCCGGGCCGAGGCGTGTCACGTGACGTCATCGCGACGCTCGTTCAGATAAAGCGCTCTCCGGTTCACGTGCGTTCAGCTGAAAGTTCTCGTTTACCAACAAACATCGCTGTGAAAGACCGTGCGATCGCGTTTTCTGCAAATAAATAAATAAATAAATAAATAAATAAAGCAGAGAAAACAAATAAAAATGGTAAATTTTGAAGAAATAAATGAAACGCAGTAAAATCGGGCATTTTTGGCTGCAACTCACGGAAAAAAAAAAACACACGTCCTTACAGTGTGTAAGAACACGCTGCTGTTCCCACGTCCTCGATCTCAGACTTCACCTCTGATTAAAGACCACTTAACAGACGTGGCTGTAAACAGCAGCTGTGTAATTACGCCACGCTCACGCTCCACGACCTCCACACGAGCTTCCGTGTAGGAGCTGCAATCGAAAACATCTTTCCACGTTGTTCCGTTTTTTTATAAACGCCGAACACAGCCCAGAGAGTCGAAATCGTCAAGAAACGCAATAAGATCCATCGTATCTGATTAAGACCGCTCTGTACGCTTCATGGCTTCGCTCGCGCAGTATAGGATAAATCCGTCCTGACGATCAAACGAGGTGAAATCCACGAGATCGGAGAGTTTCCTGGAGGCTGAAGGGAGAAAATCCGAGGTTCCAGGTTCGGTTAGCGGCGTGGCACGGCAGACGAAAAGGTGCACGGGTGACTCCTTATCAAACGGCCGGAATTATTCCCCGATTGTGCTCGTAAATGCTTAACACAGACGTCTAACCTCTCGGCAATGGATTCGAAAAAAAAAAAGATTTTTAAAAAAAAAACCAAAAAAAAAAAGCAGAGGTGGGAAATTAAAGATTTCTTTATTGCTGTTTTTATTTCATTTAATACTTTTACTCGCCGAGAGTCGAGTAACGTGCACACACTGAAGATTTATCGTTTTTAAACCCGAAATTACATAACTACAGATTAAAGCGCCATTGGGAAGGTACGTGCCTGGGGGCGGAGTCCGAGTAAAACAAAGGCGTGTGTCAGTTACGCACGATCCGGACCTTTTTTTTTTCCTCCTGGATTTCCTTGCGTGATATGGGCTCGAGTGAGGAACAGGGTTAAGTCCAGCGCTTCCGTCCATGAGAGCGGGGTATTTTTGTGAATTTTTTTTTAACAAAAAGATCAAAAAGAGTTCAACAATAAATACAAATTTTCACAGCCTTCTTTGCTCATATTCAGCATAAAAGGGCGCCAATATCAGTGGAGGTAGCGCTGTATTTGTAAAGCGGTGGCTTTTCAGCACACTTTTAGACCGCCTCAGAGTCGAGAACTCTTTGCAGATGTCTTTTTTTTTACATTCGCAAACAGCCGTATGACACACAGCTACGTGAAAGGTAATATCTGAAAAACCATAACCAAACGCTACGTATTAGTGCTGAGCTAGTTTCGATCGTGCTAGCTAACGTGAGCTCATGTTGGAGAAAGCCGTTCACACGTTTATCATTTAAGATTTGATACGTTTCTGCTTTAAACTGAGTCCAGTGTCGCCTCTGTGGTTAGATTTGGTGACCGCAGACCCCTTTATTACCCTAGCGACTGTCCTGCACTCGATACGGCCCTCCAGCTCACGTGCATTCTTTAAAATACTGAAACGGTTCAATGAGAATTTCGTAAATCTGTGGCGCAGTGACCGAAGATGACTGCTTCCTATAAAAAAAATCCATTTTAAAAAGTAAAGCATTCTTCTTCCTGCGCTGCATTTCGACATGCAAACGATCACGGCGAGTCGACGAATATGCAAATGACCTCTATTTGACATCTGTAACACCTAGCAACTTTTTTTTTTTTTTTTTTCCTTTTTTTTTTTGAGTACGCATGAACTACTTTCTCCTCAGAAGAGCTCGGGCTGCTGGACTGAGGAATCTGGAGCTGTATTTGAGCTTTCCCTTGAGTAGAGTCAGCGGAATAAAAACTCGTGAAAGATTTACATGTTCTTCTCCGACCTTCTCCGTCTCCTCCACTATCCTGCTCTCGTCTCACCTGCGCGAGGAAGAGTTGATTATCTACTTCCTCCTCCTCATTCTGAAGGTGTAGCTGATCCTCCAGATGCTGGTGGGACAAACGAAATCTCGGCGGAATGATGGATCCGAAACCCAGAGTCGCTCTGAAGTATCTGAACAAAGAGATCTCAGATCTAGCGTGTCACAGCTGGAGCTTATCAGATCCTCCTCCACAACCTCCACAACCTCCTCAGCCCGGCAGCGACGAGGTCGATCAGGAGGCAGAACCTCAACTGAGAGAGGAAGTACTAATCCCAAAAAACACTGTGTGTTTCACTTGGACTCGCACCTCCCCGGCACACACACACACACACACACACACACACACACACACACACAGACGTCCTATCATATCGCTCCAGTCTGCAAACTTTCCACCTTACATCACTTGAGCTCCCAAAAGACCTCGGCTATTCTTACTATTCATTTACTACCCGCTATTCATATCGCCGGGTCCGCGTTTCCTCCTGCACGCCTCGCTGTTATGCCGCTTTTCAGGTTTCAACGTGGGAGAAAAAAAAAAAAGAAGTTCTCCTTGTGAACTATTCTGCCAGACGAGATATCCGACACCATCACACCGCGTTCTGTTTCAGAGGAACTTCCTATGTAATCTGAGACACGACTAAAGAATTTAACCGCAACCTCAGTTTGAAACTCAACCCACCTGATGTGAACTTCACGTCTCATACGTGTGTCACGCCGGCTCGCGGGGCCATTGTGCAGGTTTTAGCTCGTAAACACCCTGAGGGAATGACCTCATCGGTGCAGCAGAGATAACTCCACGTGACACGCTGTTATTTATTCACCTCCAGAGCAAATATTTAGCCTGATATCTAACTACATGCGCCGACGGTTATGGACCTCTGAAACTGTTTCGACTTGATTGCGTGATCATAGTTTAGTGTGTGTTTTCGGATTCATTCCTTCATTTATTTATTTATTTTTTCAAATAGAACTACATCATACTGCCGTGAATTCATAAATAACGCTTCTATCAGTGTAAATGAATAAATAAATAATAAGGATAAAATAATAAGGATGTCCACCTAAAAAATGCAACAAACAAAAAATCTACTCGACTGAACATTGCCAAACAAAGTCAAAAATCTTAAAGCGCACCTATTATGGATTCGAAACGTGCCTAGTTTTGTTTTAAAGCTCTCACAGAATAGATTTACACGCATCCGAGGTCTAAGAACACTTTAACGTGCTCATCGTTTAAACTGCAGCGTTACCTTTTTTCCCCCCAGTGTCACAAACGACTCGTTAAACGATTCGTTCTAAAGGATTCGTTCTAAACTCCTCCTTTCAGAGAGCATACTCTGCTCTGATTGGTCAGACGTCCCAGTCCGTCGTGATTGGTCTACCGCTGTCAGCGAGCAGTCGATGAAGATCAGAGGCGGGGCTTTTTGTTACAAACCTACGTAAGTTAGTACAGGAAGTAAAGTCTGGAATCACTAACGAGTCGTTGCAGCTGTTCAGAATCGGTTCTTTCTTTTGGGAGTCGATAACTCCGCTTGTCGTGCGCTTTGATTATTGAAACTTTGCAGACCCAGACGGCCGTATAACACACTACGTGAACGGTAATATTTGAAAAACCATAATAGGTGCACTTTAATCTAGTAAAGTATTCAAGAGTAACGTGAGAACAGTTTCAATGAAAATTTCCTGATGGTGCTGATTATTTTCTTCTTAATACCTAGAACTTGTCAGGAGTTTAACATTTAGCAATATTTGTACTTGGTACGCTCTTAGAACCTACGATGGTTCTTAAAGGGTTCTCTGAAGGTTTGTAGTATAGTTAATTGTAATTAGCTTCCAATCAGTACTCATAAGGGAAATGTCTAAATTTGCATATTATAATTGGTTAATAAAAATCCAGTAAATTAAAGCTCCATTATTAATCACAGGGTGTCTGTAATCAACTTTTAAACCACGATCAGATATCTGCTGAAGCATCTCATTTAAAGATCGAATCTGCCGAGCAGCCAGGCAGGGCGGGGCAGGGTGTATTATTCATTTTATTATTCTGCGCTTTCGAGTGACTTACTCATTCTCAAAACACAATCTCTTAAAATCAACACTATTCAGTTTCTAGTAAACGTCTCACATACTTTATCCTGGTTTTTTTTTTTCCAAGCGTCTGTTTATGAACAATCGATGCATCCACCAGTAGAGACTGCTCTTTTCCCATCGGTAACGTTCTCTTTATCACACCACATGACATCATCGCCTTGCCCTTTCCCCCCTTTCTGTTTCCTGAGTGAGCTGTACAGCTCACCATGGCAAAGAACCGGGACACACTGACTCGATCCAGCTGAAATGCGTCCCTCAGACGCTGCAGAGACTCGTTAAGGAGTCGACTCACTGAACACTGAGTCGACTCGCATACCTAGGGAACCGTTTTGATTTTTTTAGAAAGATCCTGTGACGCTCCCACTGACAAAATATATCAGTATTTCATATACAGTCCCCTCCAAAAGTACTGGAAGGGCAAGACCATGTGAAGACATTTGGGTTTGAGATCAAAAGCTTTAGATGAGACAGGAGTTTAGGATTTCGGCTTTCGTTTCCTGGTATTTACAGCTAGACGTGGTAAACAGCTTAGGTCATGGCACCTTTCGTATCAGACCAGACGATTCTTAGGCGAGCGAAAGTATAGGAACAGACAAGTCTTGAAGCAAATGAAAGTAAATGACACTTGATATCCGGTTGCGTTTCCTTTACTCGCAGTAACGGCATCAATCCTGCGACTCTCTGACACCAAACTGTTGGGTTCTTCTTCTGTGAAGCTTCTCCAGGCTTTTACCGGCAGCTTCTTTCAGTTGTTGCTTATTTCTCCCTTCAGTCTCCTCTTCAGGAGGTGAGATGCTGATCAGTTGGGTGAAGGTCTGGTGATGGACTTGTCCAGTCTAAAACCTTCCACTTTCCCCCTGATGAAGTCCTGTGTCGAGGTGGAAGTGCGTTTTGGATCGTTGTCTCGCTGCATGATGAAGTTCCTCCTGATTCATTCGGATGCGTTTCTCTGTAAAATGTTCCTGTAGACTTCTGAATTCATTCTGCTGCTCCCATCATGAGTTCATCATCAATAAAGATCAGTGAGAATGTTCCAGAAGCAGCCGTGACACTACCTCCACCATGTTTCACAGATCAGCTTGTATGTTCTGGATCCCGAGCAGATCCTTTCTTTCTCCACACTTTGGACTCACTGAAATGAGCCCCATCTATAGTGTAAGGGTTACGTTGGGTAAACCTCGCTCATTACACAGCACATTTCAGTGAGTCGCTGTGAACCTGTGGGGCACAAAGCAGCTCGGGGAAAAGTAGTACACCAGCAGAAAGCTAATTAGAGCGCAGTGAAAAGAGTTGGAGACCCAGGAGAGAAGCAGAGACGACACCGACACACACACACACACACACACACTCACACACACACTGGAGTAGGGTTAGTTTTCGTTGCTTGGCTGCTCTAACGTTCTTCAAGAAAGGTAAATCACCATGGACAACCGCTACAACTTTGCAAGTCCCTGTAATTCGCATTAGCATATGAGAGCTACCGAGACTGCCTACATATTTGCACAACATATTGAGACACCTAGGCTAATTTTAGCTAGCGTACTAGCAAACCTGGCTACTAGTTTTAATCACACAATTAAACCTTTGTACAGTTTTGTACAGGGTGGTGTGATAAAGCAAAATTATTGTTACCGCACATATCCATCCATCCATCCATTCATCCATCTTCTATACCACTTATCCTTTCTTCAGGGTCACGGGGAACCTGGAGCCTATCCCAGGAAGCCTCGGGCACAAGGCGGGATACACCCTGGACAGGGTGCCAATCTACCGCACACATTTTACACACATTTTTTTAATCCGTTTATTATTATTGGAGCATCCTCTGTACAAGTCCCTGTGAATGAGCTGTACTTTGGAAATGATACAGAACGTATTAGGACGAGCGCGTTAATATAAACCGGTGATTTCGCTGCACTACTGTCAGTGCTACGCCTTCTGACCAATCACAATCCAGAACTCAGAATCCCTGCATGTAATCATTATAATCTATCGGAGCAGGCAGGAAATGAAAACCAAACCCGCTGAGGTGTCGTTATTTATCTGTATTTTTTTTTTTATCGATGACATTATGTCATATTAACCCTTTCTCGAGGCGCACCACCATTATCAACCAGTTATGACTCAACTGACTTATTGACATTTTCAATCAGTGTAACCAAATGAATTGTTTTATCAGGGTATGTCTGTTATAAGACGAGTCAGGACACTGTTGGGTTTCTGTGTGTAGAGTATCGCAAACAGTTCACATCTCTCCACAATAACACCGGTACTGGGAGATAAAACGGACAGCTAAACTAGAGATTTTTTTGATAGTAAAACACCGTATACGACTGCCACGATAAAATGATTTACGTGTGTTACGCGTAGCGTATTTGTCACTCATCAGCACTGAAAAGCCACGTGATAGATTCTACTCAACACTTGTGTAGCGCGTGGACGTTCATCCGAGTTTCCAGGTCCGAATCCGGGACGATGCCCGCATCAGCGGTTCCACTACTTCACTGGTGCAAAATTAGTCAATGCTAAACATTTATAAAGGAACATTTCAAGCAACGTATCAAAGGAACTGCTGTTTTACAGCCGGAATCAAATGACTTTTCAAACACGCTTCTCTTCGGCGATCAATAAGGACCGAGAACTCCCGTGGACGAGCGGAAGCTGGATGTTTTCTCGAGCTCTGATGAAAGAGGGACTGATGATAAGCTGAGCAAATTTGGTGGAAATAATTAACACGCTGCCTTCTTCCAGGCCGTGATGTGTGGACAGTAATTAGGAGATCGGCTCTGCGTAGACCAGCAGACCTTCACAACAAGATACTGCTCTCTTCAGACTTTCCGACAGCTGTGACCTTTGGCCCGGTCTGGCATGCGTACGTCCCAAATCCTCATAAATATCACGCGGTTCTGGACTGATTCCCATTCGCTCATTGGTTTCCTCTAAACAAGCTTGCTACTATAATCAAGAATTAGGGGGTTTTTTTATGCTGCTTTTGGGAACGCAAACTGGTTTTAAAACGGGTAGTAAAAGCTAAAGACATCTCTTACCTACATCCTTTCTACATCATCTGAGCGGCGTGGAATCCCTGGGAAGGACGTCGTTAGCTATTTTACCCGACACCACGAGGGGAAAAAAATCGCTAAAGGAAAATTCCGCTACAGACACTAATGGTGACTCGAAAAGATTCAGCAGCGGAGATATTTCTTCAATTATTTTACACTCAAAACGCCCTGATAAACAAGACACTGTTTCGTTTCCGTCTTTTAAACCTCCTTTCACGTTTGAGAGCACAGATATTCACGGCTTTATCTGCTCGGCAGCACGGACAAGAGAAAGTACAAAAGATGTTTTGTTGCCCTTCTCATGCAGAAGGTTCTTACGGATTGTACAGGACACAGAACATGTGAAAAGGAAACCTGTGTTTGAAATACAACACGCTTTATTTCTGCTGATCTTAAAGCTGCAGACAGCACGCGTTCCCCCAGACGTTTAAATCGTCCGTCGCAATATTTGGAATCTATCAGTCAGTATGTTCACACGGACAACAATAATCCACGCTTAACCCGATTAAGACGATAGTCTGATTAAGAAACTAGCATGTAAAGAGCAATTTTTAACTACCTTAATCCGATTAAAGTCACACTCGAAGTAAACACAAATGGAATTAAGGCGTGTGGAGTATTCCTGTTTTAGTCGCATTATGGAGGTGTATTACAGACATGTACACACCTTAATCACATTATTAACGTCGTGTGGGAGTTTTCACCGCATTTTTCGACAGGACACGATCACACACGGCAGCGCTCGACCGTTTTACGGCAGAACAAGAGAGCACGGCTGCGTCCCAAACCGCGTACTTGCCTACTATAGGCCTGCAGTGGGGAAAAATACAATCTATCTCGGCTACTATATAGACGGTAAGTACGCGGTTTGGGACGCAGCCCACGGCTTCAAGCAGTCATCTATTTGCACGTACAGCATGACAAATTATTAACTGCACTTAATTAAAAAATTAATAAAAACACCCGAAACTGCATACGGTTCCATAACGAAGACCAACTGTATGTTGATACATGAAATTCTGGAGGGACGTCGGGCGGCGTGACGCGGTGACGTAATGACGTGTGCTGTTGATCGATCTATGTTCTATATCATGTAAAACGGGTACATGAAAGGAATATTCTAAACACGACTCATGTAAACACCTTAATCAGAATATCGTCTTATTCAGAATAAGGTCAGTAATTAGATTATTGCCGTCCATGTAAACGTAGTCAGTGTTTCCTGGTGCTGTCGTCCATCGGGTCCAGAACGCTCCAGACAAGCCTGTTAGTCTCACAGAATCAGAAAAGGCCTTGAACGTTCTTTTGTTAAGGAAATATTTAAAAACAAGGAAAGTTAAACAGTTAGCAAGTGCGAAAACCAACGGTATCGCAGGTGTAATGTTTAACCAAAAACAAGAGCATCATTAAACAGTAGCGCCATCATCGCAGTTTTGGCGAAACTCCTCCCAGATCTCGGTGAATGACCTCGCCGTTTGATCGGATAATCGGGAGAGGAATCCGGTTGAAATAAACGTCCGTTTGTCTGACGCCGCGCTCGACCGACCGCGTCGTCGATTCGTAACCGCATGGCACCATTACATTCATTTACATCTAACAGCTTTACGTAAAAACATCAGCTCCACATCGGCTGCGTGATTAAAATGAAATGAAAAGCTATCGGGTCACTGTAGGAATCTTGTTGCTGGAAACTCAAACAGAAACTACCTGCAGTTCGGTCCGGTTAAACATTAAACCGGTTTTATAACCGGCGCTCACAGCGAGGTGAAGAGGTGATAAAACCCTCTAAAAGCAAACGACACGAGCAGTGCTCAATGACAAACGATTTTACATAAGCACACAAAAAACACAGGATTTTCAGGTGTTACAACGTGCTAACACACACACACACACACACACACACACGCACACACGCACGCACACGCATACCTTTCATTTTCATTTAATTGAGAATTAGCAGTGTGTGAACGTGTGCTCGCAGCGCATCACGGCTAACAAGGCATTAACAGGCTAATTAAATTACAGTGCAAATTACAGGGGCAGGAGTTACAATCAGCTCTCTAAAAGTGATGTACAGCACTGGAACGCGATCGTTTTTTCTCTTTATACACTAAACCACACCTTCAGAATCTACGCTGGACTGCAGACTTCACGTACGTGACTTACACAGCTAGCTAAGCTAACCTTCCGCCCGCTAGTCGATAACTCAACTGAACAGCATTTAATTCTAGATCTTAACGGATGAATTTATCCATGACACAACAATATCCTCATGGTTTGTTTTTGTTTGTTTTATATAACATTCGCTAGCACAGCATGGTTTATTATCGTTAGCACAAAGTTAGCCAGCTTATAAGCATCGACCACAGAGAAAACAGCACCAGACGTAGCGTAATCGGTGGAAATATCCTGAATGTGGGTGAATTTGTGTTATATTTCGTATTATGAAATTATAACAAATAAAAACACTAAAAACAGTTATTAAAGGATCAAACGCCGACCATGTCGGAGCGTCTGCTTTAAAAGCTGTAAATGTGTTTACTTTTCAGGTCTGAGAGCTCTCACCTGCAGTTTTAGCGCGGATTCTCCTCCTGAAGTTACGGACTCCTTTTTACCAAGTGTGGAAATAAAGATTTTTTTTTTTAATATATTTTTTTATTTTTTAAAATAACAATAATACTGATTCAGCTCAGAGGAGTATTTCCTGTTTCCTGAATGCAGAATGATGTAGAGTGAGTGAGGAGAGTCATGTCTCATGGGTCTGCGTGTATTTCTCTTTGTGCGTCTGAACACAGGAACGATGACGAGAGCAGGAGGAGAGATGAAAATTAAAAAAGAGAGAGAATAAAAACCAGGCTCTTTGATGTTTTTTTGTTCTGAGCTCAGCTGCGGTTTGTGACTTTTCTCTCTCTCTCTCTCTCTCTCTCTCTCAAGGTTCAGCGCATTTAATGTTGTGCAGAATCACAGTGCCACAAAAACACAGACTTCAAAAGAAGCTCTGGTTCTCCACACACACACACACACACACACACACACACACACACACACACACACACAGAGGAAAGCAGACATTCCTCCCAGGTCACACATTTCCTCATCCAAATCATAAATGAAGATCTAATAGCAAAACATCTGCAATTCAGAACCTCGGCTGTACCTCCAGACTTAAGCGCTATTCAGAAGCCATGTAAGGGTTACGCACACAGGGGCGGAGTCTGTCTAAAACAGAGGCGTGTCTCGGCTCCGCTCGATTCTGACCTTGAACTTGCGAGCGAGGAGCTGCGCCGCTGTCTGACAGTTTCATATGGCCACAATATTTCACGCTGAAATCCTTCAATAAAACACTATGAAATGCTGTTTGAGGACAATATCGCGTACGTTATTTAATAATATCATTAATTACTCATTCATTAATGAACACAGGAACCCTTTAGGAACTGAGGAACTATTTCAGGAACACAGAAGCTTTAGGTGCTGTAGAGGAGTTCAGGATCACTTTCCTCATTCTTGAACTTACAGCATTTTCCTAATGGATACAGACTCTCTGATATCTTTTCTACACTTTTTTTGGCTGGTAGGTTGCGATCCGAATGGCTCTCGGTATTTCCATGTATATGCATCTACTGTACATGCAGGGCTTTCCAACAGAATCTTATATTAATTAGCCATTCAGTACGTTTACATGGATAACAATAATCCGATATGAACCCGATTAAGACGACACTGCCATGTAAACGGCGATTACTGAGGACCTTAATCCGATTAACGTCACACTCGAAGTAAACACGAATGGAATTAAGACATGTGGAGTATTCCTGTTTTAGTCGCGTTACAGACATGTACACACCTTAATCACACTATTAACGTCGTGTGGGAGTTTTCACCGCATTGTGCGACAGGACACGTACACACACGGCAGCGCTCGACCGTCTGACGGCGAACAAGAGAGCACGGCCGCGTCCCAAACCGCGTACTTACCTGCTACATAGTAGGAGAAATACACGTATTGAGGTAAGTACGCGGTTTGGGACGCGGCCCACGGCTTCAAGCGGTCGTCTATTTGCGCGTACAGCGCGACAAATAATTAAGGTTAATTAATTATTAACCTTAATTATTAATACTTTCGTACAATTAAAAACAAAACAAAACCGCATACGGTTCCATAACGAAGACCAACTGCATGTCGATACGTCAAATTCCGGAGGGGACGTCGGACAGCGTGGCGCGGTGACGTAATGACGTGTACCGTTAATCCATCTATGTTCTATAACACGTAAAACGGGTACATGAAAGGAATATTCTAAACACGACTCGTGTAAACTCCTTAATCAGAATATCGTCTTATTCAGAATAAGGTCAGTAATTAGATTACTGCCGTCCATGTAAACGTAGTCAATTTGGCTAAATCTGGCACATTTGACCTTTCTATTGTATTATTAATGTGCACTGTCCCGGATTAAATAAACAAATAAATAAAATAAAACAAATATTCTATTGAGCGTCTTGTTAGCAAAATAAGTAAACAAAAAAAAATTGAGGGATTTTGCTGACGTGCAATTAGGAAAGATCTGCGGTTGGTTGTCTGCCAAGACAGTCGAATAACCTCCTAGTAGGTTCTTAGATGCATTTAATAACCAAATACACCAGATTCTCTAGCGAAAGCCAGGTGATGCTAATTATTACTATATTGCTATAGCGAAAGCGCAGATCGTTTCTAAAAGCTACAATCACCTCAACTTCATATTACTGAAATGTCGTTCTATATGTAGAACTACGTAGTTCCTCAAAAGGTTCCTTTACTCATAAGTCAGACATTAGCGATAACGCAACACTATAAACTGCGGTGATGGCTTACTAACGGAAGAATGCTTATTATTTGCTTTCAGACAACTTATCTGCAGAAATAAAAGCACGATAAATCCAGTCCTGGTTCACAATTAAGCTCTGGTATTACACGAAATTCCACACTCAATCTGGAGTCCATAAAAATGAAAAACTCCACGGCTGAATGTAGGTAACTATTTCAGAGGGCTTGTGAAATAATAAGGTCCAAAACTGGGTCTGCGTTCATGAGTGAATAAAAAGCTACAAGCAGGTCAGCGTATAAATGCCAGCCTGGAACTCGAACCACAGCAGAACATCTAGGACCTGATTACTACTGCGTTTACAGATGGTGGTTTTAGGGTAGCGTTATGTACGAAGAAATTCTAAAATAGATTATAAATTATCTGTAGTGCTGATCTGCACAGCTGCAGACAGAAATGCTTCATTATGTTCCACGTGGTCTACATTCAGAAAAACACTGCATTAATCATTGATGCCTGATGTGTCACAACACAAAACTGCTCACTGCAGTGAAGCACATGTACATTCAGAGGAACAGTCTGGTAAGAGTGATGACATTTCAATGGCCTTAAATACAGCAATCACAAAAATAAGACACAGAGACCCTGCTTACACCAGGCAACGGGGGCTTTATAAAGGACACAGAGGTTACATACAGGACTACATACATGGCTTACATAAAGGACAGAGGGGTTACATAAAGGACAGAGGGGTTTCATAAAGGACAGAGGGGTTTCATAAAGGGCAGAGTGGTTACATAAAGGACAGAGAGACTACATAAAGGACAGAGAGACTACATAAAGGACAGAGGGGTTACATAAAGGACAGAGGGGTTACATAAAGGACAGAGGGGTTACATAAAGGACAGAGAGACTACATAAAGGACAGAGAGACTACATAAAGGACAGAGGGGTTTCATAAAGGACAGAGGGACTACATAAGGGATAAAGGGGTTACATGAAGGACAGAGAGACTATATAAAGGACAGAGGGGTTACATTAAGGACTACATAAAGGACAGAGGGGTTATATTAAGGACTACATAAAGGAAATAGGACCTATATAAAGGACAGAGGGGTTACATAAAGGACAGAGACTACATAAAGGACAGAGGGGTTACATAAAGGACAGAGGAGTTACATAAAGGACAAAGAGACTACATAAAGGACAGAGGGGTTACATAAAGGACAGAGAGACTACATAAAGGACATAAGGGTTACATAAAGGACAGAGAGACTACATAAAGGACAGAGAGACTACATAAAAGACAGAGGGGTTTCATAAAGGACAGAGGGACTACATAAGGGATAAAGGGGTTACATAAAGGACAGAGAGACTACATAAAGGACAGAGGGGTTATATTAAGGACTACATAAAGGAAATAGGACCTATATAAAGGACAGAGGGGTTACATAAAGGACAAAGAGACTACATAAAGGACAGAGGAGTTACATAAAGGACAGAGAGACTACATAAAGGACAGAGGGGTTACATAAAGGACAAAGAGACTACATAAAGGACAGAGGAGTTACATAAAGGACAGAGAGACTACATAAAGGACAGAGGGGTTACATAAAGGACAAAGAGACTACATAAAGGACAGAGGAGTTACATAAAGGACAGGGGTTACATAAAGGACAGAGGGGTTACATAAAGGACAGAGGAGTTACATAAAGGACAGAGAGACTACATAAAGGACAGAGGGGTTACATAAAGGACAGAGGAGTTACATAAAGGACAGAGAGACTACATAAAGGACAGAGGGGTTACATAAAGGACAGAGGGGTTACATAAAGGACAGAGGGATTACATAAAGGACAGAGAGACTACATAAAGGACAGGACTATATAAAGGACAGAGGGACAACACAAAGGACAGAAGGACTACATAAAGGACTACATAAAGGACAGGACTACATAAAGGACAGAGGGACTACATGAAGGACAGAAGGCTTACATAAAGGACTACATAAAGGACAGAGGGACTACACAAAGGACAGAAGGACTACATAAAGGACAGAGGGACTACACAAAGGACAGAAGGACTACATAAAGGACTACATAAAGGACAGGACTACATAAAGGACAGAGGGACTACATGAAGGACAGAAGGCTTACATAAAGGACTACATAAAGGACAGAGGGACTACACAAAGGACAGAAAGACTACATAAAGGACAGAGGGACTACATGAAGGACAGAAGGCTTACATAAAGGACTACATAAAGGACAGAGGGGTTACGTTAAAGACAGAGGGCTTAAGTAAAGGATAGAGGGGTTACATAAAGGACAGAGGGGTTACATTAAAGACAGAGGGGTTACATAAAGGACAGAGGGGTTACGTTAAAGACAGAGGGGTTGTATTAAAGACAGAGGGGTTACATAAAGGACAGAGGGGTCCTGAGCCTGTTTTCCACATCACTGAAGAAGTGCAATTCTCCAGCACACCGACTGCAGATGTGTCGCAGAGACATCTGTATAAAGACATCAGGCATCCCAGCCACAATCCATATTAAATATCTTGTACAAGTGTAGAAACAGGCCTTTGTTCTTTTCCTGTTTTATCTGTCATGCTCCATCACGTTAATTTGAAATCCTGTACCACAGAAATTCACTCGACAGCAGCGGAAACAACAGAGAGCTCTTAAATGCAAATCTGTCTCGTCAGTACAAAGCAGTGAATCATGTCGGATTTATGATGACGATGCAGTCTGGAGGCATCATTTTCTGGGAGACGCTGGTCATTTTTCATCACCCGGCAATAAATCATACAACTTTAAAATAAAAGGTTTTGGGAAAAAAAAAGAATCTTTACTCCAAAATCCCCCCCCCCCCCCCCACACACACACACTGGAAGTCTAAGGGCAGCTGATAAACTCCGTTAATAAAGCGTTATGATTGTCAAAGATTTCACTCTGTCGATGTGTTATAAAGCAGGTTTTTAATGGCAACCTTTTTATCATATCCTTTCTACAGTATCATATTGTAACGTATCATACTGCATACAATAAAATGTGTTATGATGCAATATCCTACTATATACATATATATATATATATCACATTTATTATACATTACATAATATGTTACATATAGTACTGTATCATACTGCACTAATGTATTTAGTAACGTAGCATAAAATAAACAACGTAACACCATACTGTAACGTATAGTATCACAACGTATCATGACGTATTGTAACATATCATATTAGATACTGTAAGATCGTAATGTATCGAGTAAGAAAGGAAACCGTATCATAACGAACTGTACGGCGTAACATCATATCACATCGCATCGTAATGTAATATAACGCACTGTATTATAACGCGTCATATCATACAGCATCGTATCAAATTATAAGGTATTATATTGTATTGCATCACGTTTATATCGTATCATAACCGATTCAGTGGTAAGAATTGAAATCGTATCATATCGTGTGGAAGACTGAGTTGTACATGAGGTGTGTATGTTTATAAAATCAATCAATCAATCAATCAATCAATAAATAAATAAATGCGTACATTTTAAAATAAACAACAAAAAAACACCCCCTATCCTCCAAGAGAAGCTATCGTCTTCATTCATATTGCATTCATATTGTGATTTATTCTCCCCTGAAGAGGAACGGTCTAATTAGAACGCTACGGACAGATGTGTTTAAGGCGAGTGATATGCAGAGTGTACAGTAACACGTGCAGGAGAGAGAACGCCTGCAGTTAGTGTCCTGTTTAATGGCGTATAGCGACTGCAGAGAAACGAACGCGACTGCAGCACGTATTGACAGCAGCGTCACACTAACTGCAGCAGTCACTAACAGTGTGTCCATAACACTGAACTTTTACTGCAGTCGTACACACTGCAGCTTTACTGCAGGTTGTTTTGCTGCATTACTGCAGTTCATCTTCGCGAGCTGTTTATAGATTAGCGATGGATCCAAAAACGCGATGCATCACAATATAATACCGGATCGATCTATATTAAGACTTTAAACTAGCATCACGAGCTAACGAATAGACGCCGCGATGGAGTTTCTATCTGACGCACACAAGTGCCGGTTTCCTGTTCTCGCATTTCTCCTCGCTGGAACTCTGAAGAGAAATACAGTGAATTTTATGAATGCAGAAGCGCACGCTCTTTCCTCTCCTCTCCTCTCCGCTCCTCGCCTCTCCTCGCCTCATCTCTCGACACACTGAGTCAGCTCTTTGGGTCACGCTCGAATCCAGAGAGATCCGGAGAGATCGGACACGTGGATGAGTGCTCTCTTTTCCTCTACAGCTTTCATTTAAATCTGCTAGAGAATCTCACGTCTGCACACGGTGGGGGGTCTGAGGCGCTACACGCCGACGCGTCAGTAGCTAGCGGGTCACATTCATCGTCAGGTCTCCCGCTGCAATGCGAGGACACGACTCGCCGTACCGCAAGCGTGTCATGTGCAAAACTGTCTGATATAGTGATACGCTTTGGGGTTAAAAAAAAAAACAAAAGAACCCTGAGATGTAGAAACATCCGCAAGCGTCAGCGTGGTGTGCGACTTCTGGCTCTGACAGTTCCTCGACCTCAGCTACATCACTCTAGAGCATCACTGTTTGTACACGTCCACGATACCTTCTAACAAATTTAATTCGTTCTGCTTCCCAAAATATAAACAATCGAGCCTAAATTAAACCACCGACCACATGACTGACACTGCACACGCCCTTTCCCATAGTCTATACACAACCGTAACACACTCGCGCTTACATACAGCACCTCTAACCGCTGCACACAAAACTTTCTCAAGAACCTAACACTCGATATTGCCACCTTTTATTTTTTTTTAAATGCGGTGAGTATATATTCCTCTAAAAAAACGTCAAGTCGATCGCAGCTAGGCTGGGCGATCTTCGATGAAGAAATATCAAACTATGATAATTAAGCGAATTTCTAGAATATTTACACGATATAACGCACGTATCACAATTGTAAAAACGGAAAATGCAAACTCCTCTCTCCTGAAAACTTTCCTGAGCTGGGAAACCGTTTCTTTAACACACTTCTTACAAAAACCGTTACCACGTCAACAATTATCCATTTCACTTTGTTAAACATCAGTGAGCTGTTACTATAGAAACAGAGACGGATTAGAGCAAGCGCGTTAATATAAACCCGCCGTTCACGTTACAGCCGGAACTACAGTCCGAACCGCGCCGTTATACAAAAATACTGCACGCCTACTGACCAATCCGATTCGAGCATTCAGCCGTGCTGTGGTATAAGACGATATAATATCAGTAGGGTTAGAAAACTGTCACAATTCTGATATTTTCCGAGTATTGTTAGTATGGAAGCAGCAGGATGATATCAGATCTTAACATTTGTACCGGTTTTGTTTTTTGTTTTTTTTCCCTCCTTTTCAGTTTTAAAATAATTCCTTTTTGTAGCCATAAAATAAAATAGTATTTTCTTTAATCCAACCTTACTGTTTTAATGGCAGTTTGTTAACAAACCTGTATACATCATTATATATACATATATATATATATATGCACATCATATATAAACATCGTATATAGCATTGCGATGTAATGCGGAAATGCTGCATGTAAACACAGTTATTGGGGTCAGTAAACCCTTTTCCTCCTCACTCCCCTACCCGAGTCTGATGAACGGTGCAAACCATGTCTGAGTGTTTAAAAAGGCCTCGGCTACATTAGCCATTATATGATTATTTTCTGATTATTATGTTGCACACACGTTATTTCCAACAGTGCCTCTACGTCCTGTCTTCCTGTTTGAAACCCAGACGATCAGGACATAACGGAGAACAAACAGACTTTTGTGACGATGGCAAATGATCTGCACTTATATAGCGCTTTTTTAACCTTAGCGGTTCTACAAAGCGCTTTACACTGGTTCTCATTCACACACACACACAGACACTCATGCACCAATGGGAGCGGAGCTGCCATGCAAGGCGCTAGCTTGCCATCGGGAGCAACTTCATGTTCAGTGTCTTGCGCAAGGACACTACGGCATGTCACGTAGCGATGTAGTCACGCGGGCCGGGAATCGAACCTCCAACCCTACGATTCGTGGACAACCCGCTCTACCACCTGAACCACAGCCGCCCCGATAACTCCGTCATCTATGAACTACTGAGCCCGATATCGAGCTTCTCCGACTGCACGGACGTGGGCGAGTCTGAAGCACAGAAATGATGATGTATTTTTTTCTTTCTGTAGAATGGCATGTCGAGTTTCCTCTTACGCTTTGTGCACAGGAAAAGAAGCTGTCCTGCGATTTTATTCGTCCGTTGTAAAGACAGGACACAGACGTTCCAGTTCGGCTCGTTTCCTGGAATTTTACAGCAGCATTTCTAGGAAGTTCCTGCCATTCCATGGTGTGTATTCAAAGAAATGTTCCATCTGCTTCTCCCACTGAGAATATTCTTAATTTCAACTCGCGCTGGAAAGAATAACAGCCCCGGGGACGTGGAGTCACCTGCGGAGGGTTTTCTGGTTGAGTTATGGAATGGTGAAAGTCAGAGACACTCGGGGTGGGGGGGGGGGGGTATGTGGTATGGGACGGTCAGCACGGGTCACACGCACATTTTCTGTGCAATTCGTTGCGCAGGAACCGATATAAGCACCAATTAAAGAAGAAAGTATATGTTTTTTTTTTTTTTCACGTCATCTGTTTGGAAAGTTTGTGTATTCAATGGTTAGTGATATCACTGAGGAAAAGTACCGTTTAAAACAAGCTAACTATAAACTAAAACACTCAAGGAATATAGAGAAATATAAATAAATAAGACTCATGACTTCCCAATTAGTCCAGTATTATATCAAATCGAGTTCTGGATCGTGATTGGTCAGACGGTGTTGATTAGTTTTCTTTAACACTGGCTCTGATTATAGTGCAGCTCCACGTGATGAGGTTATATACGTCAACGCGCTCGTTCTAACACGTCGTCCTTTCTACAGCAGGGACTCGTACGGCGGATGCTAGACTAATAATTTAAGGAAGGAGTCTACAGTGTCGGCACTTTGTAAAAGTCAGAGGAAAATCTATAACTTTAACTTTTCCGACAGAGGAGATTACGTTGGTTTTTTTTTTAACAAGCTGCAGGGGGTTTTTTTTTAAACTGCGGGGAATTATTTTAAGACATAAAGAGAGGGCTTGTGAGGAAACGACTGTTTATAGCTGCTATAGCGTAAGTGAGAACAGGGACTAAGATCGTTTGTGTTTGGGTTTATTGAAATACCAGCTTCAACGAGTATTTCATGGCAAATACGGGTATTTATCAGACATAAATAAAACACAAATTCAGTGATAAAATTCTAAAAAGAAATAAGTAATAAAAAGTAATCAAATAAAATTCATTTAAAAATCGCAATAATTTTTTTTTTTTTTAAAAAAGCTTTAAAAAAAAGTCAGACATTTCTGTATGAGGTTTCATTATTTAACAAATTGTAATCATTGGCAAATAATTGGAAAATAATTTTGAGGTGGAAACAGTAACTCTGCTTCATCGCACTTTGTCGTTGATTGTTTTACTAAAATAGCACCACACACACACACACACACACACAGAGTCTTTTATTCGTTAAATAATTTCACCACCCAAAGCAGTCCACTCACACGGATGGGCTGATCCTGATACATATCGTGTATCAGAGAAAAGTATCGCGATATGATATTTTTATCACATCGCCCGATCCTACATCTGACAGAATCGATAATTAGAACCAGCACAGACCACCGGGAAAAACAAGTGAAGACAACCGGCCGGAGAGAAGCCGAGAGCGCGTCGCTACACGCAGCGTTAATAAACTCGTCATATATTACTCATTCATAATGAGCCATTTTAGAAAAACGATGAACAAGCCAGTTTATTTTTAACACAACATGATTAGTCTTCAAAGCAGTCAAAGCAGGTCTGCAGTTACCACTTCCAAAACATCACTCACCACACACACACACACACACACGCAGAGTAGAATGTACACACCTGTATGTCACATTGCAGAAGGGCTGTCCCGGGTAGAGAGCATACTCCGAGTAACCCTGCTGGTTCCACATGTCTCGCTGCAGCAGTGCAGACTGAGCTAAGCTGCTGCTGCACACCAGACACTCCGAGTTTCATTTAAAAACTCACACACACACACACACACACACACACACACACACACACACACACACACACAGCGCCGCAGAGAGGAAGAGAAACAGGAAGAGGAGGAAGAGACGGAATACGTACACAAATATGAACACATATCTAACAAGCTCTCACACACACACACACACACACACACACACACACACACAGCTCCCCTGCAGCTCCTAGAGCTTGCCTTCGTCACTGGGTTGATGACGTAAGATGCTCTGCTTTGGTGGACTCGCTGTGGTCGTTATGGGATCCTCATGCCGCTTATCTTCCCGAACGAGACGGCAGAGGAGCGAAAACCAACAGCGGCGAGGAGAAGAGGAGTGAGACAAGGAAAGAAAGCCCGGAGAGGAAGTGAAGGATATGAAAAAAAGAACCATTTGACTGGAAATATCTGGAGCAAACATGCTCAAAATTTCTGTCACATATTTATGCAAATGAGGCATCATATCATTAAATATGCATACATTTGCATCCTCAATTTGAAATGTTTTATTCAATATCAAGACGTTCTTAAAGATGTTTTTAGAGTTGTTAAGATGGATCTTTTTATTCATTTTTAATCAAGAAAATGCCATGCTGTCTGATTTAAAATAAAACAAACAAACATTTTTTAAAAACACTTAATAATTTATAACGTTAAAAAAAAATAAAAAATCAATAACCAACAATCAAAATGAACTCTTCCTGGTCGGGAATATATTCCAGAGGAACATCTCAAAATATTTCATGATCGCATCTAGAAACTGACATTTTGAGGAAATAGTTGTTTTACTGTGTTTCTCCTTCTGTTAGTGTGGTTTCTATGGTTCTCTATGGGAGAAAAGCATAAAGATGTGACCTCGGCTACATGTGCACCATGGCGTCTAGCCCTAATGGTGCGGGAGGAGTGAGGGCGAACCACAGCGGACAGTGTGTTGTCTCCTTGGAGGCGAACACATCCACTTCCGCTTGGCTAAACCTCAGTCATATGGACTCCACCACTTGTGGATGGAGCCACCAATCCCTGGGCCTCAGCCCCTGCCTCAACAGGATGTCTGCCCCCACATTCCAGTTGCCCAGAATATACAAAAACTTTCCCTCTGCCCAGAGAAGAATTAGTTGCACTTGCCTGAACAGGGGGTACGAACATAACCCTCCCTGTTGGTCCATATATGAGACCACCACGGTGTTGTCTGTCAACACATGGTGATGCCTCAATTGAGGAAGAAAGAATTTCAGTACTAGAAATATGGCCCGCATTTCTAGCCAATTTATATGTCACACCTGAAGAGGGCTGCTCCAGAGACCGTGAGCTGGACAGCCATCTAAGAACACGCCCCAGCCTGTGAGGGAGGTGTCTGTCATTACCGTCTTGCAATAAGGAGACACCCCTAAAGTGTGACCCAAGGCTAGAACCTGGGGACACTTCCAAATTCTCAGAGCACGTAGGCATCACCGCGTAACACTGATTACTCTCAGAGGTTTTGTCCCCAACGGTATGACATTGGCTGTTGCTGCCATATGCTCCGACAGTCTCTCGTAGAGACTGAAGGGGATGCCGAGATCCAGCCTTATCTTGCTCAATGTTGATAGGATTGACCCTACGCATGTTGGGGATATTGTAGTAGAATCCTTAAAACCCCTAGAAAAGTTCTCCACTGCACTGGCGAAAGCATACTTTTTTGAGGTTCAACCTGAGCCCCAAGCTCTTCATGTAGGCGAGAACAACATCTCGATGTTGAACCGCCAGTTCCCTGGTTCATGCTAGAATTCACCAGTCGTCCAGGTAGTTTAGTACAAGGATGCCCTGAAGTCACAATGGAGCCAGAATGACATCCATGAACTTTGTGAAGGTGCGAGGGGATAAAGCTAGCCCGAAGGGAAGAACCCGATATTGGTATGCGTTGTCTCCAAACGCAAACTTCAGGAACTTACTGTGACTGGGCAATATTTCTATGTGGAAATATGCACCTTTCAGATCTATTGTCACAAACCAGACCTCAAACTGAATCTGTGGAGCGATAAGTTTGAGTGTCAGCATCTTGAACCTGTATGTCCGAAGAGTACAGTTCAGATGAGACAGATCTAAAATTGACTGCATACGCCTCTCTTTTTTTGCGGACCAGGAAATAACGGCTGTAAAAACCTCCATCCCTCAGGGAACGGGGTACATGTTCAATGGCCCCTTTGTCCAAGAGGGATCTTACTTCCTGCGCTAACGTTGGGCTCTGGTCTGTGCTGACTACAGTGATGAACACTCCTGTGAACTGGGGGTGGGGGCGGGGGGGGGTCGATCTGTAAACTGGACCCGGTAACCCTTTTCTACAGTAACCCATGGAGACACATCTGGCAGTAGTTTCCACGCAGCCAGATGGTCTTTTAGTGACATTAACTTTTCCACATTCTATTGGAGGGAAAGCATCAGATTTTCATTGCCCTGTGACAGTTCGCTGACCAGGGAACACTGAAAACCTGGGACAGCCTTGGCTAGGGGAGGCCCTACAGTAGTACTGCGGGCTAACTGCCCTAACAACCTCATGTCCCCCGATACGTCCCTCCATGGCCCCTCAGGACCACTCCTCCTTTGTCTACTTGGCCTTTATGACAATTCTCAGATCAGGCCTAGTACCAGGTTGCGACTGTGGCTGCCCGGTTCCCCTGTCTGTCTGCAGGGGGAGGTGGGCCACCACACTCGCCTTCTGTGTCTCCCTCGCACTAGCGATGGCCCGGGCTTCCCTCGTGGATGCCTGGGTGAACTCGACACAACAGGGAAGGAACTGGCTGAATGCCGCCGTATGTTGAGCTCACTCAGCAGGTCTGCTTGGTAGGCCTGCAACACTGCCACTGTCTGCAGTGACCCACAAGCAAGACCCACTACTGAATAGGCCTTGCCAACCAAGGCCACAGTGGCCTTACATGGCTTGGATGGCAAAGCCGGCCCCCCTAAATTACCTGCTGTCCATGGAGAGAGGTAGCTTGCAAATGCCTCCTCCACCTTCAGCATAGCGAAATAGCCATGCTGTTCATGCCCCAAGATGGCCGAATAATCAGACATCGCGGGGTTATAAATACGGCTTATGCATGGTTTTCCCCCAGAAGCGTGAAATTTTGTCATGCATTTCTGGAAAAAAGGGGAGTTTTCTGCAGTGTGAGGGATTTATTTTCACTGGGGAGAAAAAAGCTCATCCAGCCTTAGTAGATCAAGGAGTACTTCAAGCAGCTCTTTATATGTTGCTCTCAGTTTTTAGCACATCCTTCTGATGATAATGATATCAGAGCTGCAACAACTAATCAATAAAATCGATAATAATCGATTATGAAAATCATTGTCAATGAATCGCATTATGGATTAGTTGGTCAGCACACAGCACGGGGGAGATTTACTCATTACGTTACGTCTGTTCCGAAAACACGCTTCGGAGAGTAAATACTAAAGTTGTGTCCCAAATGATGTACTGTACACTTACACTATGCACTGTGTACTCTACCGTCTAGTGTGTGGATTTTAGAAAGTTGATATCATCTCAAATGTATCACTAGCGGGGGTTTTTTTTTTACTAACCGGAAGTATAAGCCACAACGGCGCATGACGTCATACGCACGCTAGCATTAGCAAACTCCCAGAGTCAATAACAATGACTTTCTTCAGTTGACTTTCTGTCAGTGTTAACTTTTATTCCCAACATGACCTCAGTCTCCATCAGACGGAGGCGAAATCGTCACGTGACTGAGGAGGAAAGTAACCTCCAAGTCGTCTAAGGCTTGGGAGCATTTTAAACACTGTGGAAATCAAACTGATGCACGAGGACAAAGTTATGTTTATATCCGAAATGCTCCACTGTGTGTAAGGGGCGGGGGAAACTGGTGCGAGCTGCTTAAAAGGTTTAGTTTAATTTCAGTTTATTGTCATTATATGTTGCATTCGTGCGCTTGCAGTGTAAATTCTGTCGTTTTTTACAACAAGTGATGTGTTAGTAACGAGGATGCGCTGCTGATCACGCGCTGTGCAGACGCGCTCATAGAGTGCGAGCGCGAGTAAGATCTGTAATGTCTAATTAAAACATTATGATCAAAAGTAAACAAGTAAAATAATATTTGTAAAGACAGCGAGGAACAGAAACCACACGGTGCAGTGAAAGAGAGGTTTTATTATTAATGTAGGACTGTAGTTTAATTCAGTGCTTTTTGTGCATCCATAGAAATAATGCATAAATACGATAAAATGTTGTTCAGAAAGCTACAGGAGCGTTAGTGAGGTTGAGGTCAGGCGCTGATGTTGATGTAAGGAGACTCCAGTTCCAGTTCATCCCAAAGGTGTTCAGTGGGGTTGAGGTCAGGGTTCCGTGCAGGACACTGGAGTTCTTCAAGCTTCTTCCAACCTTCACTCACCACGTCTTCATGGAGCTCGCACTCTTTGTGCGCTTTGTGTCGTGCTGGAACAGGTTCGTGTAATGCTACAGCGTACGGAGACTTTCTATACAGTTGTGTGCTTCCAACTTCATGGCAACTTCACATATGGGTGTGATGGTCATGTTTCCACAGACTATAAAGGTCTTTGATCATGATATGATTATAGTTTTTCATATCATATTAAAAACCACTATAGAGAGGATAAGAAAAAACTCGAGGTGACAGATGCTAACGGCGGCTATCGGCTAATAAATACCACAGCTTTGCGTGACGAATGACTCCCGGGCCAGGAGCGGCTCCGGAGGGGGAAGTCTTTCAGAGGTGCTCCCTTTCTCTTCACCACAAACACGCACATAAATCGAGGACCTTCTAAAGACTATGTTTCATAAAATATATACCCGTCATCAACTCCTTTACCCATGCCGTGTATGGACGGATCACTGCGTCTGAAGATAAAATCCAAAGGGAACCGGCGCTGGTACTCGCACGACGAAGTTTATTCAGCACATAAATAAACACGCATCGTGACGCGGAATTCTTCTAAAAGCTACGTCTATTAAATAATACGAAATTAACTCTATAAAGTGTATGAAATCAATCCCCTGCATCCTGCCGTCGTAGTAAAATAATCACTGATGAATCGCGCTGAGGTTTTCCCAACGTGTTTTATTCCTCTTACACTACAGCATTTAACCGATGCCTGCCGTTTTCAGTTATTAAAGAGCGGCACATCAAAGGTTTTATCCATTTATCGTTCCATTCAATTATAAACAAGCTAGTTCCCGTACGTAAATACGTCAGAGCAGCTATAAACTGTCGTTCCCTCAGCAGACGAAATGACACCGTTTCTTTACAGTTAATATTCATCAAGACCGATCAAGTGCATTGTATTTACTGCTACACAGCGTAGTCACAGCATGCCTTACAGTATATTAAAACATATCTGACGTGTCATGCTTAAACGTAAAGATAACATGGCCGAAATTATCATCGCGTTTATTTCTCGTTACGATCCTGCCAATGCCATGATTCATCAGAACACCCAAAAAAAAAATCCTTGAACATCTGAGAGATCAGAAATGTTCACGGTTTATCAACAAAACAAACTTTATCCATCGCACACTAGCCTCAGGCTTCATGTTTCAACCTTTTAGTGAAGCTTCAGTGGGAAAATATTTCCGTAGGTCGGACCGAGGCAAAAAATTCACGCCAGGTTTACGGAAGTTTCACACTCGCGTGCGGATGTTTAATAAACGCCAAATGAGCTGTAGATTACCAAGCCCCTTCATGGTACATTCACATTTACATTTAACCACACCCCCAAAACTCCATAAAAGGCAAAAGAGAGCTGAAAATGACAAAATGACGACTCAACGGTGAAAGACTATCGTAATCGTCCAGCTCAGCCTTTTTTTAGCGTGTGGGCTAAAACGGACCCGCGCTAACTCCTCCTCCTTTACGAGGCGCCGTCACGTTCATCCTAATCAACTGTCTAGAATTATTCGTCTTGTTTGATTTCTTGCATTACTAAAGTGCGATGCAACCGAGTTTCACCAAAAACACGTTCAGTACGTTCGGTGTGTAAGTGGAATAAATCCGCGATTTAAACCGCGACATCTGCGTATAGACTCGCGCTAACTCGTCGACGGTTATACGATTTGAAGTGCTTTCACGTCTCCTCACACGCACGTTTACACACATTCAGGACTGAACCGTAACATTCTCTTGCGTAAACGCTTTTATGGCTCAATATGTTTGTATCCGACGCGATGAACGAGACCCGATGACGTGGGGTTTTTTGGGTTTGTTTTTCTTTAAAACGAGAGCGCTCGCCGGTTCAGCTCTCGTGCAGGCTTTATTAGCTCTCTTGCAAGCGTGTTTGCACTCGCGTGTACGCTACACTTGCACATATTTGCTTTCCGGTCATTAGAAGAGCGTAGAAGCGAGTCGGTCCCGCAGACTCGAGCGTGATCCGACTGGCTGACGACTCCGTGTTGTTCAATAACACGAAACGACCGAATCAGCGTGAAGCGCACGATTCGACACGTTTTCAGTACGTTTGTTTCTGTTCGAATGGATTCACTGAACACACGGCTGAATCTCTGACATCACAAGGACTTCTGTCTCCGGTTGTAGGTAAATGTCAGGTATTCCATGTAGCGGACGTAAGATGCGTATCACCTTCAGGTCTGACCTTCTCTTTCTCTTTCTCTCTCACACACACACACACACGTCTACATACTGTATTATAACAACTCAATCAATAGTGCATTTGCCGTCAGTCCGTTAGACGTTTATGGAAACGCTTTACGCCAGCTTGACATAAATAACTGTATCCTGATTATCCTGTCACATCATGTTATTTCTTTTCTTTCGGCAGCCGTGTATCTATTCACGGCGTCGTCTCATGATGCCAGCAGATGATAAAACAGTTGTCAGGTCAGTAGGAGAGACAGAGACACTTCTTGTTGTGTTGTTTTTTTTTAAACCGGGTGTCGTGGGAAATAAAAGGCTCATTCGTCATTGCCAGGAATGATTTGTGCCGGCGGGTTAGCGGTGTGAAAGAGGAAGAACGGGAATGAATCATGCGACAGGGACGTTATGTTCACGGCACCTGAAGCAGCCTCTCGTTGTGTTCTCACGTCAATGAGCGTAAAATTGCACCGCCAGCCTTAAAAGATGTTCTTCCTGACGGTTTTATCGCCTCAGAGAGGAGCGGGTTCATCCCGCGCTTTAAATCTGTTCATTTGCTCATTATTACCTAGCGCATCTTCGAATCTTTGAAATTTTACCAAAAAAAAAAAAAACAAACAAATTATTTGTAACTGTCTTGTTTTCATCTTTTCTTCCAAACAAATTAGAGACACGTCCACGTTTTTTTTTTGTTTTTTTTTTTTAAACAGGTGCACAGAAATCATCTCCAGAAAGCTTGAATCGATTCAGCACAATGTAAAAATTCCGTTAGAAAGTAACGAATCAAACACGTGATGTCATACAGTTATAGGAGAGTAACAGTTGCCTTTAACAGCTAGGGGTTTTATTCCTCTTATACCACTGCAATTTGCCCACACGAACAGGTTATTATTCATTAAACACTGACGTGTCATACTTTTGAACCATTTAGAGTAACATTTAATGTTGTAGAACAGAGGGTCTCAACCTTTCGTAACCAAACCCCCCCCCCCCCCCCCGAGAAACCGCGACACGTAAACTCCTCTGTCCTGAAGATGTCAGAAAACTTCTAAACGACCGTACGTGTTTTTAACCCGTTTATGTGGAGCGCCCGCCGTACGAGTCCCCGTGAACGAGCTGTCGCTATAGAAACGATGAGGTACGAGAACGAGCGCGTTAATGTGTACAAACCTGTGATTCGCTGTGATCTGCGCTACCGTCAGAGCCGCTGTTGTTCGGTCCGTACGGGATATTGTGGACGTTTTTTTTTTTTGTATTTTTTTTGTATCTCACTCGAATCGGCGAGATCGCGATCGCACGGAATTGTTTCGCGGGTTCTTTCGCAGTGAGGTTTATTGGTACACGAGACCCTTTGAGCTGTACTCGTGTTCGACGCACGTGAATCGAAGGGGGCTTTGACCGAATACGCCTTACTCTTGATTATTCACGTCTCGGCGCGAATCCGCGGAAAATCTGCACGCTCCTCCCAACGTTGTGGAGTCTGCTTGATTTGATCTGCGATCGCAAAATCGCTAAATCCCGTAGGGACCGCTTATAGAAAATGAATCAACACCTTTTCGAACCAATCGGATTCGAGAACACGCCTGAGCTGTTGAATGAATTCGTTTCAACCTAACTTCGCTCACTAGAAATCAGGAAATCAGTACAGACTTCCTGTATTAGTTTATCCCTGATTATCAACCATGATCGTTATGGCTTTTAGGCTACAATGTGGACAATCACTATATGATGCTGATCTTTCACTTATATGTACTGAAACGTTTTTACACTGTGTGATTAGACTGATGCAGAATATATTATATCCGGTATTAAACGTATTCTAAATGAAAAGAGAAATAGTTTATTCCATTCACTGCTGTTCGTCAAATCAATATGATGTTGATTTCAGTTAAACACTGAAACAAGCCACTCTGAAGACAAGTCATGTAGTGCGTCGCTAAGTAACGATCTGTCAGTGAAAAATGTGTCTCAGCTGACTCGGTGTCCTTCTCCTCCGATCAATAAATCTGTCCACGGACATTACATAAAAGGTGCAACTTATAAAACGGAGCACCTTCCCGAACACACACTTTCTTTACAAAAACAAAACTAAACAAACCTAAAGCGCTGTTTGGTGCGGAAGCCGTTAAGGGTTTTAAAAAGCTAGAACCGTTAACCATCAAAAGAACCCTTGAGGAACATCTTAACAGCTTACTTGCCCTTTGGATCCAAGATCCCAAACTCCACAGTGCTGGAGTTTCTTCTCAAGTTACTCCGAATCGTCCTGCTTCTTCTCAACCACGTCCACGATCCAAAACAACCCACAACGCCATCCGAGTTTGGTCTGCAAAGGAACGAAGGCGAATGCCAACCCCTGACACTGACGAGCCAGAAATATCCGGCGTCCAGCCGAGACCTCTGCCTCGACCTTTACCTACTACAGGTTCTGATGTATTCTTGGAAAGTATGCCGCTTTTTTCCTTTTGTGCAGATGTCAAGCGCTAGATTCAGTGCCGCGACCTCGTCAGTCTGGACACTCTCACCCCGTCAGCACCTTCTCCACCTCCCCGTGGAGCGTTCAAGAAAACAGGGAAGAGACAGAGGACGGGAGGAAAGGGGGGAGACGGAGTCTCCATTCACTGCTCGTGTTACACCTGCTGAAGGATCATCCACCAGTCCCGGTTAGCAGGAACTGATGATCTTGCTTAACAGACGCAACCGGAACCTTCCTGTGTGTGTAAATGTGGCGCTCGGGGATCTGAGGCTTGTCTGGGAAGACGACCGAGAACACGCGAGTGTACAAGATTAACCAGTTACAGAGTTAGAAATGCAGACGAGATAGCCCAGCTTTAACACTCTGACTCATCTTCTCTCACCATTTCATGGAGTTTGGAATCTGACAAAAGTATTTGAACAATATATTTCTTATGTTACGTTAAATATAAATTTTCATGATTGTCTGTGGTGTATTTAATAAATGTACTTGATGAACAAATGTTTTCTCTTCATTTTGAACTTGCCTTTAAAACCATAAAATAACAACTTTGCAAAATAGACATGGGTGATATATATATATATATATATATATATATATATATATATATATATATATATATATATATATATATATACACATACACACACACACACACATATATATATATATATATATATATATATATATATATATATATATATATATATATATATATATATATATATGACAATATAATATCGATATTGTGATAAATTATGTCACAATATGCTTTTCTGAGATCCAGATACTGTGCATATATAAAAAATAAATTCCCATAATATTACAAACTGACTGGAAGCAGCTGATGTGATGTTCACATTTTGTACATTTTGTACTTAAAAGTAATATTTTTAATTTAACTTTAAATTAAAAATATCTACGTATATGTTGTTACCGATTTGTAATATTCTCCATTTCAAAGTTAAACATGCTTTTTTTTTTTAATTAAAAAAATCGTTATTTAATCAATTGATTAAATAAATAAATAAATAAATAAATAAATAAAAACAGTTATCTTTTCAACTTCAATTAAAACAATGTATATTCATGTTGTATATATATTTAACTACATAAATAATATATGTAGTAAAAACCTAATAACTATAATATAATAAAACACATTTCTTTTTGTAGACGTACGTTTTTTTTACTGCACTGATGGAGGGGTTTTTTTGTGGTTTTTTTTTAAGCCCACTTCGCTATACAAATGATCTTGCTAGTTATGGTATCTGTATCTACACTAAATAAACACTTAATGTCATTTCACTTTGAAGTCGTTGCACTGTGTACTCATTAATAACATAATAGCTCATTTTTTTACTACGGTACCGATGGCACGGTGCGTTGTTTGTGTATTTAGTCCGGCCCTGAATGAGCGATTTCACATACCGGACGTTTACATAAAGTCCACAAGGCACAATAATCACTTTTTATTTAGATGGGGTGTAAACTTTTGAACAGGATGATCGGTGTAAATCGTTTTTAAAGATATTTACATTTTACCCAGAAGACAAAACAACAACAATGTACACCGATCATCCTGTTGAAAAGTTTACGCCCCCGCTGGATCTTAATGTATGGTGTTGCCTTCTTGGGCATCAGTGATCAGTGTAAATTGTTATTGTTCAGTCTCCTGGGAAACATCTACATATCTTATGTAGCTTTTGAAGATCCTCAAGATGGCTTCTTGAGCATCAGTGAACGTTTGCGCCTTTTGTAATAGTCGTGTCCCTCAGTCGTCAGTGTGAAAAGATGGATCTCAATAATAATAATATATAGTCGCTGTTGGAAAGGGGTGAAATATGCAGAACACGCTGGAAAAGTAAAGAATGTGCCGGACCTGGAGGATTTTTCTGAAGAACAGTGGGCGGTTTAACTGCTCAGGACAAACAAGCGACTCGTGAACTTTTGAACTGCTTCATTTGTGTAAATTCAGTTATTATGTGAACTAAATAAAAAACAAAATGCCATTTTTATGACCGCTCTTATTATTATTATTATTATTATTATTATTATTATTAAATGATTAACATTCTGCAGATTCAGCAAGGCGTATGTAAACGTATGACCTCGACTGTGCTGTATAAAATGTACACCAAGTTCAAATGAAACTGCAAGCACCAGAAGCAATGTCTTGACCTGGCTCGAAGAACTCTAAGGAAAAGAAAAAGAAAAAAAAAAAACCCGCATACTTCAAATAGCTGAAGTTCCACAGATTTAGCAGTTTTAGCTAGAACGACACACAGGATTAACTCGTTCACTTGTGCAAATACTGTTATTATTGTGTCTTGTGGACTTTATGTAATTCATTTTTATGATCCCTCTTTTTTTTTAAATGATTAACATTTTGCAGATTCTGCGAGGGGGGTGTAAACTTATGAGCACAACTGTAAAACGGCCTGAACAGATCCAGAGTGAAACGAGAACTCGTCGCTCAGCGGCGTGGGATGATACCACACAAGAGTCGACCCTGAAATGTCAGAAAGACTCGACAGCATTCCCTGGTGGCCCCTGGAGGAACAGCAGCAGGCCCTGGCCGATCACTCGAGCGCTCAGGCAGGCGGATGATTCATTCAGACAGGAAGTACTTTGTCCTCTCCGAGCAAATATTTCACACCAGTTTTAAAGCCTGCCCTGATCGTCGCTCTGAGCTGTTAGTCCTCTGATCAGCCCTGCTGTAGTGAGCTGTGTGCGTGCGTGTGTGTGTGCGTGTGTGTGTGCTGGAAGGCCAGATAGCTAAAGCTGTGCACAATTAAGCGCATAAATTGCACGAATCAATGGCACCCTTACAGCGTGTTCCAGCAGTCTCAGTCACTGACGCACTCTGCACTTTATTGTACCGTGCCGCACATATTTCCTGTTTTCCACTCGTATATGAATCATCACAGGGCCAAAGTTCAGCAGGGTGAAATGTTTGTTTTCAAACGTCCCTGCACAGACCTTACAATCTGCACTCGAGCGAAACGCTGACCTTTCACTAACACAACACTAACACAAATGACCTTATAAACAACTGCTTCTAAAAGGTCTCTGAGGCCGCTTTCACACACACACACACACGCACACACCATTTAGTCTGATTGAATCCAAACCGAGAGCAGACTAAAATGCGGGAAACAAACATGCACATGGACGCCCACTGAGTACCAAAAGACGTATGTGCGACGCTCGCTTGATGCCTAATTGCTCTTACGAAAGGTTATTTCATTAACGTTCCAAAAAAAAAAAAAAAAAATGCAGCTTGTTACTGAGAAACCGCAAATTCATTCAAAAAGCCTAAATTCATCCGTCCAGAAGATGTCGAAAAAAACAACTTCTTACAGCTTTACCTCTGTTACAAAGCACTTGAACTGGAGACTCCTTCCATCAATGTTAAATAAACGTCTCGTCACCAATCAACAATTTCGCACGTGTTTGAACGTCTTTATGAGCGAGTTGTTACAGTAGACAGATAACGTACTGGAACAAGCACGTTAATCTGTACAGTGGTGCTCGAAAGTTTGAGTGAATTTTCTATATTTCTGCATAAACGCGACCTAAAACATCATCAGATTTTCACACGAGTCCTGAAAGTAGATAAAGAGAACCCGGTTAAACAAATGAGACGAAGATATTAGGCTTGGTCATTTATTTACTGAGGTAATGATCCAGTATTACATCTCTGTGAGTGTGTTTTCAGTGTGTGGTGTGTTCCCCTTGTGCAGTAATCACTGCAGATGAACGTTTGGGGTAAGTGTTGATCAGTCCTGCACGTCGGCTCGGAGGAGTTTTAGACGTTCCTCAGTACAGAACAGCTTCAGCTCTAGGGTGTTGGTGGGTTTCCTCACATGAACTGCTCGCTGCAGGTTCTTCCACAACATCTCTATTGGATTAAGGTCAGGACTCTGACTCGGCCGTTCCAAAACATTACCTTTATTCTTCTTTAACCGTTCTTTAGTAGAACGACTCGTGTGTTTGGACTCGTTGTCTTGCTGCATGACCCACTTTCTCTTCAGATTCAGTTCATGGACAGATGTCCTGATATTTTCCTTCAGAATTCATTGTTCCATCAATGATGGAAAGTCGTCCTGGCCCAGATGCAGCAAAACAGTCCCAAACCATGACACTACCACCACCATGTTTCACAGATGGGAAAAGATTCTTATGCTGGAATGCAGTGTTTTACTTTCTCCAAACATAACGCTTCTCATTTAAACAAAAGCTTCTATTTTGGTCTCCTCCGTCCACAGAACATTTTTCCATTAGACTTCTGGCTCGTCCACATGATCTTTAGTAAACTGCAGAAGGGCAGCAGTGTTCTTTTTGGAGAGCGGTGGCTTTCTCCTTGCAGCCCTGCCATGTACACCATTGTTCAGTGTTCTCCTGATGGTGGACTCATGAACATTAATGTTAGACAATGTGAGAGAGGACTTCAGTTGCTTAGAAGTTCCCCTGGGTTCCTTCGTGACCTCATGGACTATTACACGTCTTGCTCTTGGAGAGATCTTTGTTGGTCTCCGCTCCTGGGGAGGGGAACGATGGTCTTAAATTTCCTCCATTTCTACACCATCTGTCTGACTGTGGATCGGTGGAGTTTTGTAAACTTTTCCAACCTGATGAGCTTCAACAACACTTCTTCCGAGGTCCTCAGAAATCTCCTTTGTTCGAGCCATGATACACTTCCACAAACACGTGTTGTGAAGATCAGACTCTGATAGATCCCTGTTCTTTAAATAAAACAGCACGCTCACTCACTCACTCAGTCACTCACACCTGATCGTCATCCCACTGACTGAAAACACCTGAGTCTAATTTCACCTTCAGATTAACGCCTAATCCTAGAGATTCAAATACTTTTTCCACTCACACATGTGTAATACTGGATCATTTTCCTTCATAAACAAATGACCAAGTATAATATTTTTGTCTCATTAATTTAACCGGGTTCTCTTTATCTACATTTAGGACTCGTGTGAAAATCTGATGATGTTTTAGATCGACTTTATGTAGAAATATCAAAAAGTCACACACTTTCAAGCAGCGCCGTATGATCTTATGGTTTATTTGAAATATTAGCTAGCTTTCCGCGTCACAAAGAATGCGGTTTAAAATACTCGTTTAAGCAATTTTAGAAAACACTCATGTCTGGTGCTGTAAGGATCAAACCCACAATCCTCGACTCAACTTCCACAACAAAGGCCTTTGATTATTAATCATTATAATTCTCCTCAGCAGCACAGAAAAACATGTGAGCCGACCCCGGATTCCTGTCATAGTCCGAATCGCAAAATCCCACTAAGCGAACAGCAGAAAGTCGGAACAAACAGCACGCATTGTTTACAAGCGAGTGGCCTTGACTTCACAAGCTGGTAGGACTGTTTTCTCTTTTTTTTTTTAGATTATTTCTCCTGCTAGGCTTCTGAAGGGCAAACACGAATTCCTGTGCAATTTAAAATGTAATCTCTGCCTGCTGGGAGTTTTTCTGGGGGGTTTTTTTTTTTTGACAGAATGCAGTAGATGTTCTGTCATCTCTGAAAGAGCTCCACTTAGAGGTTATCGGAGGACTCACGGATACAGAAAAAAAACAGAAAGAGAAAACTTTTGATTTTAACCACGTTACCTTTCCTCAGCCGTGAAGCTCTCGTCCGCTTCCTCGATGATAGCCTCCAGATGAACCGGCACCTTCTCCTGATCCTCATTAACATCTTGCGGAGGAAAGCAGCCGCAGCAGATGCCCATGCTGACGCTAGATCCCGTGCCAGCTCTTCCCAGAGGTCCGCCGCGTCCGCGCTCTCGCTTCGTATCTGCTCGCTCGCCCATGTTGTTTAATGCACATCGTTATGGTGAGTGCACATCATCTTGTCTGTGAAAGTCAACGCGTTCTGCGAGGGCTCCGGGGGTTAAATATCACCCGTTTAATCATGTTTGATGGAACGGCCTCCGAGTGTCAGACACAGGAACCCACTGTCTGCTCCCGTCAATCCCGCCTTTGTTTTTATTCTCCACGCTGCCCCAATCCCCGTATATTATCATTGCCCACTGAGTACAAAACAGTGTGTTCTTAGCCTGGCGTGGCCTTCATCGCTTCATCATGTTGGATGTGATGGTGCCATGACACTGCTCCTGCTGCTGCTTGGTTGGTGGACAATATGACACACTTCTCACTGTTTCATTCATAACTTCTACACCATCCTGAGCGTTTACTGTTTAATGTGATGTCTGAGAGATAAATGGTGCAGGAAGTGAATTGTGAACTAACGTTTCTGCTCATCCCCCCCCCACCACCCACCCACCCCCCCCGCTTTCTCATCTCCTGGCCGGTTTGGTCTATTGCGGCTTCACTGCGCACGAGCCCCAACCGCAAAAGGGAAATCATTAAGCAGTCCTGTCACAGCAAAAAGTGTCCTGCCTCCTCCTCCTCCTCCTCCTCCTCCTCCTCCTCGTCCTCTTCCTCCTCGGCGAAAACGCAGCATAATCACTTTATCCCTGATTCTCCTCCTCACACAGCACAGGGAAGTGCGAGCGGTAGAGAGAGGTGGATAAAAAAAATTAAAAAAAAGGGAAAGAAACGCACCGGCGCAAAAACACCCTGCAGTCAACTACCGACACCAAAATTTTATCCACATGCAACTTTAAATGCATCAGACAGCTGTTACGCAAATATTCATTAGAGTGTAATAAAACTGGCGAAGAAGAAGAAGAAGAAGATGATGATGAAGAAGTTTACCACAAAAACCCCTAGCATGTCAGTGGACAGCCATTTATTTTTATTCATGTGTACATCGTGCAACAGTAAATAAACAAGCCCAATGAGACGCTGCTTAATAATAATTAGCGCCTTGTCCATTTTTTTCCAACTAAAGAGATCTCGGAGATCCCGCCTCCTTGTTTTCTGTCAGCTCACACGTCCAATGAATGCGAATTCACAGTTTGAGTCAGCGAGTAGTGAAAGTAACCGCTTCCAGAAACAGAAGTCTTTTTTTAAAAAAAAAAAAAAAAAAGCAGGAAAAAGCATAGTTTTCAGGTGGCTTCAGTATCGCCGTAGCAACGGGTCAATAATACAAAGCTACAGGACACTCAGCAATATACCATCAGTGTAGCAAAACCAGATTTGGGATGCTAATACTTTCTGAGAATGTCTCTCAGTGTGCTCTTTATTATTTGCAGCCAATGAAGCCCTAAGAGAGCTTTTTAGACCAATTAGGTGAAGAAAAAGAAAAAACGCGGGACGAGCTGTGCATGTACGTTTCTTTTTTTTATGCAGGTCAAGGGCGACAGGCGGAGCATTCAAATATTAAGGAAGTGCTGACGTGTAATAATTTTATCTGAAATGCCGAGCTCTATACTTCAATCCGGGATCATCGCATCCTTATAATGCATGCAGTAAAACCCTCATGACTGAGTAAAGTCCAAAATCCTGACATCTGACAGAGATACGGTCCTTTTACACGCCTTTTACACTGCTGCATCTCGGCCAAGGCGAACTTCTGACCTTTTCTTGATTACAGGCTTTTGTGTGAAGGAGTTTCATAACCGGCTGCCTTCAAATCGATCGAATCACGCTGCGTGACCCGAGGCAAATACGAGAACACACTTTTTTTTTTTTTAATGGATAAAACTGTGAATAAGCTTAAGGTTTCTCTGTAAACGTAGCAGATGAGTGCTGGGTCAGCTTGTCCTTCAAACCAACCGCGGGCACGTTTTCTTAACAGGAGAGCATCGAATTAATAACAAATATTGGCATTGTTTTATTAACTGGACAAATTAAAACAGTGCATGAAAAGGATGATCAGATCAGCTACATCCCATGCACACATTACAAGCTTATGACCTTGATTTAGTATCTCAAAAAATATATATATATATACAGTGGAGAGATAACAGTGCCGGATCGATGTGTGGAAGCAATTTAGCTCATTTTAAACCAAATTTGCAGTGGTAATGTGATCATTACAACTAGGACTATTCATGCGGGAATATACTGACAATATACAGTGCTGTGAAAAAGTATTTATCCTGATTCCTTCTGTTTTTGTGTACATCTCATACTAAATATTTTTAGACCTTCAAGCAACATACGAGGTGACCTGAGTAAACACACAATACCGTTTTTATTTTAAAAAAAAAAAAATTATTAAAGCAAAAAAAGTGATCCAACACCCATGTGAAAAACTAATTGCCCCCTTAAACTTAAAACCTGGTTGTGCCACCTTTAGCAGGAATAACTACAACCAAACGCTTCCGATATCTGGAGATCAGTCTTTCACAGCGCTGTGGTGGAATTTTGGTCCACTCTTCTTTGCAGAACTGCTTTAGTTCAACCACACTGGATGGTTTTCGCGCATGAACTGCTCGTTTTAGGTCCTTCCACAGCATCTCAGTTGGTTCAATCAAGACTTTGACTAGGCTACAAACTTCTGGGAAGGTTCACTATTGTGCTGAGTTTTTCCGTTTGGAGATAACGGCTCTCACTGTGGTTCTTTGGAATCCCAGAGCCTTTGAAATAGCTTTATAATCCCAGACTGATGTATTTCAATCACCTTCTTCCTCATCGTTCAAGTGTTGATGTGATCGAACAGGGTTTGCAGTAATCAGGCCTGGTTGTGTCTAGTCCAGTTGAACGGCATTATGGATGCAGGTGGGGTTCGGTGGGGGGCAAATATGTTTTCACACAGGCCAAGTTAGTATTGGATAACGTTTTTGCCACAATAAATAACATTATCATTTAAATATGTTTGCGTTTACTCAGGTTGCCTTTGTTTTATCTAAGATTTAATTTTAATTTCTGAAACAATTTATTTACGAGATATACAAAAAAAAACAGAAGAAATCAGGATGGGGCAAATACTTTTTCCCCAGCACTGTACTATACAGTCCTCATTTTCTATCCCTGATTTTTTTAGGGTTTAAAGGTGGTGGTCTAGACACTATCGAAAAACTTGTCTTGGACACCGCTTCTGAAGAAAAATCTTGTAACTTCAGAGCACTGAAAAGCATGCAGGAGTTTAAAATAATCTGAACGTGGAGCTTAAAAAATCCCCTCAGCGCACACGTGTGTGTGTGTGTGTGTGTGTGTGTGTGTGTCCCTATTGCGAATAGGAGGAACTTTCCCTGTGTAAATATTGACGAACATTTGAACTTAATTCGCACAAACTGCACAGTGACAAACCTGTGTTTGTTTACATACCACATATGATTGTGTCTGAACACACACACACACACACCTACACGGACATGCGTACACGCTAAACGACTCGCACTGCAGACGTGTTCGGCTGGCCTCGGACACGCCCATGTGCAAATGAATTAAATGGAAGCAGCGTTACAGCACAGCAAGTTCAACTCGTTCTGTTAGTTTTGACTGCCCGAGGCTTTCCTGATCAGAATTTCCAGAAACAGCTCTTCACATCAGACTGATGTTATGAATCAGCCATCAGCTGAGCTTATTTTCCCTCTAAACAACTTTCGGAGCTAATAAGAGGAATATTAGACTTTAATATTCGGTAAGAAACTCGATACAGCTCCGACCCATGCAGAGTTTAACCAGAAACAGAGACACAAAACCCCAAAGAAGTAATAAAACTGAGCTGGAATGTAAAGTACATTTAATTTCTGAAAACAAAAAAAACATGTTAAATGAACAAAACAGCGATCAAAACAATAATTAACCCCTAAAGTCTCAGTTTAATATTCAATCGTATTATTTAATAACTCTTTTAAATTTGCATTAACAGCTAACAGCCTGATTTAGCATGATTGGAAAAGCATGCATGATTTTGTGTAATCGGGAAGAAAAAAAAAAAAAAAAAAAGTACTAGCATTGTGTGATTGGAAAATAGTTGTTAGCATGATGTGGTGAAATGAAAATAAACTTCTAACATGATTTTTTTGATTATTATTATAAAAAGCAGGACCTAGTGTGATTTTGGGGCTGGCATGGGGGGGGGGGGTTTGCTAGTATGATTTAGCATAACTGGAACACAACAGCTAACATGATTGAACAATGATTAGAATGATTTAACATGAATTTATTTATTTATTTATTTTTTATTTTTATTTTTTTTTAAACAGTTGCTCCCATAAAACAGCAACTAGCATGACTTGGTGAAAGGAAAACCGTTTCTAGCATAACTTGTCGTTACAAAACCTTAGTGAGATTTTACATTGTTGGAAACAACTAGCACAATTCTGGGTGATGGAAACATAGCTGCTAGCAAAATCAGTAGAATGTCTTGTCTGATTAATATACATCAATTAACATTATTTAGAATGATTGAACAACAGCTGCTAGCATGATTTGGTGGGAAACAATGATTTGGTTTGAAAATTTGGTTTGAAAAGAGCAGCTATTGCCGTTTTGCGTGATTGGAAGAGCTAGCATGATTTTGTGTGGTTGTAAAACAACTGCTAGCATGAATTCCTGAAAGGAAAACACCTTCTAGCATGACTTTGTATGAATAAAAACAGCAGCTAGCATGATTTTGAATGAACAGCTACTGGCACAATTTAATGCTACAGAAAAATACCTGCAAGCATGATTTTTTTCATGATTAGTATCGAGCTGCTAGCATGATTTTGTCTAGCTAATGTGATTTCATGTGATTAGGAAAGTCACACTAGCATAGTATTGTTTGGTTGGAATACAGCCACTAGCATGAAAGACAGCTAGTGTGATTTAGCATGATTCAAAAACAGCAGCTAGCATGATTTTGTGAAAGCAAAACAGCTTCTAGCATGAGTTACGTGATTAAAAGACAGCTGCTAGCATGATTTTGTGTCAAAAAGACTTGCTAGCATGAATAATAGACCATAAATGTGTGCTGCTAAGATGCCAAAAACACTGCTCCGTTAGCAGAGGTGTTAGTTTACACATTGTACATGGCTAATTAGCGCATTCTGTCTCAGCTGCTACACCAGAACCAGATTACAGAGAACAACACATGAACGACTTCTCTTTTTTTATGTATTATTTTTTTTCTATCATTTCTTGTTACAACCGAAGTGAAATTTGCATACAGGGTCAGTCGACGTAGGGTCACAGTCTCATGAATATCAAGCACCTTGGATGTAAACCAAAACCATAACGAAATCAAATCTGAAAGAGATGTCATTATCATCGCCATAGTTTCTTTTGAAGAGGAATAACAACAGAGGTTTGCATAAGTATTCAACCCCCCCCCCCACACACACACACACACTTCCCCCTTGAGATTTTCCGCATTTTTAGCGAATGAATCTTCTCAAAGTTGTTTGTATAAGTGATTGCACAAGTATTGACCCCCCCACACACCCTCTTCCTAGTCACCACCATAAGAAGTCATATGATTAGTTAAACGGAGTCAACCTGTGTATTTATGTTCAATATAAATACACCAGTTCCTGGAAGAACCCAGTGTTTGTTTGGAGAACGTACCTAAACAAACAGCATCAAGAAGACCAAGGAGTGATACGAAGCATGATAAAAACATTTTTTTAAAAAAAGGTCTGGAACTTTATCAGTCAGCGTTTGGTTTTAAAAAATGATATATATATTCACCAAACTTTTAAACAGTTAAATACATCATAATTTTTTTTTTAAATAATAGTCCACGCTGTACCTACAAGTTTACTACAAGAATACTAATATATATTTTAGAGATGTACAGAATTCTGTATTAATATGCCTGTCAATAAAATGGTTACACTACAGCTACTGTTCTGTCTAATCTCATCTCATTCTATTTCTCCTGAGCAATTCTTTGACAAATTCGTCACCTAAATGAAAAACAAGTGAGAAACTTTTTTCCGTGAAATAAATAAATAAATAAATAAAATATAATTAAGCAGTTTTCCTATGGGGAAGAGACAAAAGAGACATTGTCCAGACAGGACTCCATTGTAGAGCCATGTCTTTGGGGAGCTATAGGATTGCAGCGGTTCAATGCAGCCTGACCTGCACAGGTATCCGTTTGCGTGGATCGAGGTGAAAACGCTTTCAACTCCTCGCACAAGTGGAGCGCTAGACATTCCTGTGTGACTCTCCATATCAGTCACAGCTGTGCTAAGGAGAATGGAGAACAATCCGGAATGAAGTTTCCCCGTCAAACTAGGGCTCATTAAAACAAAAAAAAGAAGAAAATTGCCGTTATATGTAATAGTATTTAAAAAATTGTCTCATTGTACACATGGGAATGTGTGTATGGGGTTGTGCTGGTGGATGTTTTGACGAGTGATGGGTCAACATGGCGGGGGGGCTATAAGAGAGCATTTTTACTACACTCGCTCGAGCTTAACAGTCCCTCCATTGTACCATGGAGGTTCTCAATTCCAGCAGCCTGCTGCACCAGAAACAGGCCGTTGTCAGGGCAGCGACATGTGGACTTGGACCGGGCTAAGCCTCTTCAGCACACAATGGGGACGTGGTGGACGAGGGAGGGAGGGAGGGAGTGGGGGGTGGGTCCCAGGACAAGAGTTCACCACCGACTCACACCGACTGTCAGCACAACTGAAGCTAATTCTGCCCTAAACGAACGTTTTACCTCCGTACCTTAAATTACAAAAACGTCCCAGAACAACAGAAGGAAAACAACTAGCTAGTCACATCCTTTATACGATAATAACACAATGCCACATATTATTGTCCTCCTGGCACTCCTATTACCCCAATACCACTCAGATTAGTTAACTTACTTAGCCAGGCGCTAGAAAGCTAGCTCAGATAAGTATCAGAGTCTCGATCTGCATCATCGTTTCACGTCAGTGTTCATGGCTAACATAGTTAGCTAGCTAGTTAACTGGCAGTCAGCTAGCACACACTGATCACAAAAAGTGCGATTTCTCAAAGGGTCTCGATTCGCATCATCACTGTCTCAGTGTTTACTTAACAAATCTGTCAAAATATAGCGTTACCATGACAACCACCATCCGTTCACAACTAAAAATAAAAGGTTTCATAGGAAAAAAAAAACGACAAAAATACTAAAAATACTAATATACATTCTAAAATAGTATAATAAAAAAGCTAAAATACTAATAACGTTCTGAAAATACACATTAAATATAAGAATAATTTGAACAGGAAATAGCTGCAACAGGTCGGGTCAGGGTCGAGGTAGAACAGTACAACAGTTGCAATAGTGGTGTTACGAGATGTTGTGAGTGCGATGGGGGAGGGGGGAGGGGGCGGAGTCATCCTGATAGAGACCACGCATATCGAGACAGAAATGTTTTATCATATGACGAGGGTGGTCTTCAGGACTGATTTGCAGTGAAGCTTCCTTCTAACCAGCTAAGGAGACAAAATAATCGCTCCCCGCCTCGCAGCGTAACAGAATCGTGGTCGGTTTTTCAGCCTGGACGTAAGAATGTCACCTCTGATCTGCTAGAAATTCCAGCGCTCATCACCATCACCCCTTCTTCATCAGAGACTGGAGTACAGAGAAATTTCTCCGTATCTCTTAATTATCTCGTGTCTCTTAATTAGCGCAGCGGGGACCGGGTTCTGGGTTCTTGTGCGGCTCTGCACTTTGCCATGAGCTGTCATGAGCGACGTATTGAATAACTGGCAGCCACACGGCCGAGGGTAAATCAAATAAATTTCAGACCCGGGTCTCGCCAGAATGCAGCACGCTCTCTCCGCTCTCTCCATTAACCGCAGACTTGATCTCGACATCAGCAGAAAAAAGAAAGGACCTCAGGAGATGAGCCTAACGTGGTGCCGTTTCATTCATTCACCCTGGATTGCATTTACGTTGCACTTGTGTTCAAATACGTCTAATATTCCTGTTTACATGCTGCTTTACTGCGGGAAAAAGAAGCAGGTTTCAAACGAGCATAAACTAACACTTGGTGGTTTTATTTTTATTTTTCAAATGGCTAAAAATATCATATTAATTATACAATTACACATGTAATTATTGTACCTTTATTCTATGCATCATTACGCATTTTTTATCATATATTTTATATTCATATCATATCGCTATTGTTTATTGCGCTTATTTGCACAGATTTGTTTTTTTCTTTTCTTTCTTTCTTTATGTTATTTTTTTTAATACTGTAAAGCATTTGAAACTTATGAAAGGTGCTGTATAAATAAAATATACTATTTACTTTGGTTCCATTTAGTTATATTTACTTTTTACGTGTTACATGGACTACACACTTATACTTACAATGAATACTTTTATTGTCTACAACAATACTACAGTAACTACACATGTTTAAAAAATAAAAAATGAAATAAAAATAAAGGATGCGTTGTTATTTTATCATTTTAAAAATATTGACAAAATGCTGTGGTATAAGAGGAATAAAACACCGTTATAGGACAATAATAACCCCTCTGGGTGGTAACAGTAACTCAACCTGGTGTTGATTATTTTCCTACAACAGCACAACATCACAGCGTCACTGTTATAGTTATAGTGTTATAGTATTTATTTATTTATTTATTTATTTACGAGCACATTTATTCGGGTCACTTTGTGTCCTGACGTGACGTAGTGTGTGCTTCTCGTAGACCATGCTAATTTTATCATCGAGTTTTATTTATTTATCTTAAATGTTCTCCGTGTTGCAGTGCCGCATGTTACATACCATACTCCAACTATTACACGTATAAAAAGGAAGATTTGCAGAATGACGAGTTTGAGAGTTTAAGCGATTAAATATGCCACAAAAGTTGAACACAAATGATATGTCACTAGTTTTAAAATGCCTCAGACACCCACGTCCCACGTCACTCAGCTGTTTAACTGGTATGTACTCGTGAAGCTAGTTCCCGGGTGGTGAAAGCTGATTTTCCTTACGAGCGCAAGCGTAAATTCTCTCCTGTCGTGTTTCGACCTAAAAACAATTCCAGTTTCCTTTCCCACTGATGGTAACAAGCAGAATGTGACGCCGAGACAATGTACCGAAGCAGCGTACAGGATCCAAACAGGAACCATAAACCCCTGTAAGGCACGGACACGCACGATATTTCACCGCCGTGACATTTGTGCCGTCGTACGTTCCAGAGCCGCGGTGTTGGGTTTTTGTCGGAGCGCACACTCGACACAAAGACTGCCTTCATGTGAGCGGACAATCAAACTGTCAGCAATAACGCAGTCCGAGAATCATTTTCACCGACCTTTAGAAACTCGGCCGTTATGATGCGAATATTGTGGCTGCGTTTCTCAGTGGTGAGCCGGATATGTTTTTTTTTTTTAAAAGATATAGTAGGGCTATTGATGTGCAAAGCTGTGGGGAAGCCATTAATGCACTCAATGCTAATTAATTAACGCTTTGCTCACTTTCACAAATGACGTCAAGGTTAGGTTTTCATACGAGACAGTCACAGTCTTCCCACAACGCTCGAACTACAGGATCATCTGGAAAGGTAATGGTGTACAATCACGACAACTTCGCAGTCATCAGGAGAATCGGTCCCAAAACTGTCCTCTAGTGTCTCCGTGACCGCTTCGTACTCTTCGCAGCCGCACAGTCGAACCCGCAGCAGTTTTTACGACGCTTTAAGACAAACACACGAGCTGAATTTGTAACAGTTCTCCACTGAGGTTTGGAAATTTTTACCAGTTGACAGATGTCATCATTTACACCAGTAAAACTTTTTATTATGATCACCAGACTGCCCGATTTTTTTCTTTTCTGTCACCAGTTTGTGTTGGACTTCTGAGCGAAACGCGAGAAAAGAAAAGAAAAGAATGTTTCTTTTATCTACAGCAGTGTGACGTATTCCTTCATCTACGTTCTGTAGTGGATCTCTAATATCATCACACTGCGAGGCAACGATATTCCAGATGTTTGTTTCAGCTTGGGAATTTGTGTAAATACAGAATGAGATCCAGACGCGAAAGCTAAACATGTTTGAAGCTAAGCAAAGATCGAGACGGGACATTTCTCACGTCCAGCTCCTTGAGAGCTCTTGTTTCTCATGCGCACTCGCCGAAAGGGATCAAGCGACCTCTCCAAAGCTAACAGAGAGAATAATCCGCGTGTAAACACCCCCTCCTCGCCTCCTCGCCTTCTCGCCTACTCGTCTGGGGCGCCGCAGACGCTAAGGCGGTCATCGTTACGCCAGTAACTGCAGCAACGGCCGGAGGAGGAATTTTGCGCAGATGCGTTACATTAGCACATGACGCTGGTTTATGATTAATGCCGGTGCTGTAGGAAGTGAAAAGCAATGTCACAGGGGGCACAGATGCTGTTTCTCTCCGACACAAAAGCTGATTCCGGCACTTTAGACAAACACGCAGCAGAAAAACAACCCCGCTGCTGTTATTAATGACTTCTCGCTGAAATTATAGGTAGAATAATCGCACACAAACTCGGCGGTTGAGCCGCGAAGGACGTCGGGACGGTCCGCAGGACGCAGCTTGGCTTTGATGTCCATGTTTCTTTTTATATTAAATGAAGATGAACGGTCAGAGTGACTTTGGTGTGAAGTGAGAACTCGATCGTGCCATATATCTCCGTCATCGTAAAATTCATACAGCCGAATGACCGCCTTGAATCAAACGGACGCACAAGACAGGACAGGACGGGAAGAACGCGCAGGAAGACGGAGGGAGAGCAGAGACGGTTTTGTACTTTGCTGAAATAACAGCATCGGAGCCAGTTTTCACAAAAACACTTCCATTCTCTTTTTCACCTTCGGTTGCGTCCAGGTTTTCCGATTCCTCTCCATCGTTATTAACCTCTACGCACGTATCACAGACGACATTTCCTCGACGCTATGCTAATCGCATCCGTCCATCGCCGCCAGCGTCACGATCCATGACTTCAGTTCTTTACTTTTCTTCTGATGCTCAGCGCTGAAACTGTCAAATCATCCGTTTTGAAAAGACCAAAGATTTAAACTATTACCTAGGAACGTGTCTATAATCGTGCGCAGACATGAATATGCAATTTGGGAACGTCCCCGTGCCATGGCGACGGCCTAACGTGGCCATCGTTAGCTTATTTGACGATTTAACGATCACACAATCATTCCTCTTATACCACACAATCATTCCTCTTATACCACACAATCATTCCTCTTATATCACACAATCATTCCTCTTATATCACACAATCATTCCTCTTATATCACACAATCATTCCTCTTATATCACACAATCATTCCTCTTATACCACACAATCATTCCTCTTATATCACAATCATTCCTCTTATACCACACAATCATTCCTCTTATACCACACAATCATTCCTCTTATACCACAATCATTCCTCTTATATCACAATCATTCCTCTTATATCACACAATCATTCCTCTTATATCACACAATCATTCCTCTTATATCACACAATCATTCCTCTTATATCACACAATCATTCCTCTTATATCACACAATCATTCCTCTTATATCACACAATCATTCCTCTTATATCACACAATCATTCCTCTTATATCACAATCATTCCTCTTATACCACACAATCATTCCTCTTATATCACACAATCATTCCTCTTATATCACACAATCATTCCTCTTATATCACACAATCATTCCTCTTATATCACACAATCATTCCTCTTATATCACACAATCATTCCTCTTATATCACAATCATTCCTCTTATATCACACAATCATTCCTCTTATATCACAATCATTCCTCTTATATCACACAATCATTCCTCTTATATCACACAATCATTCCTCTTATATCACAATCATTCCTCTTATATCACACAATCATTCCTCTTATATCACACAATCATTCCTCTTATATCACAATCATTCCTCTTATATCACACAATCATTCCTCTTATATCACACAATCATTCCTCTTATATCACAATCATTCCTCTTATATCACACAATCATTCCTCTTATATCACAATCATTCCTCTTATATCACACAATCATTCCTCTTATATCACACAATCATTCCTCTTATATCACAATCATTCCTCTTATACCACACAATCATTCCTCTTATATCACACAATCATTCCTCTTATATCACACAATCATTCCTCTTATACCACACAATCATTCCTCTTATATCACACAATCATTCCTCTTATATCACACAATCATTCCTCTTATATCACACAATCATTCCTCTTATATCACAATCATTCCTCTTATATCACAATCATTCCTCTTATATCACACAATCATTCCTCTTATATCACAATCATTCCTCTTATATCACAATCATTCCTCTTATATCACAATCATTCCTCTTATATCACAATCATTCCTCTTATATCACACAATCATTCCTCTTATATCACACAATCATTCCTCTTATATCACAATCATTCCTCTTATATCACAATCATTCCTCTTATATCACACAATCATTCCTCTTATATCACAATCATTCCTCTTATATCACAATCATTCCTCTTATATCACAATCATTCCTCTTATATCACAATCATTCCTCTTATATCACACAATCATTCCTCTTATATCACAATCATTCCTCTTATATCACAATCATTCCTCTTATATCACAATCATTCCTCTTATATCACAATCATTCCTCTTATATCACAATCATTCCTCTTATATCACAATCATTCCTCTTATATCACACAATCATTCCTCTTATATCACACAATCATTCCTCTTATATCACAATCATTCCTCTTATATCACACAATCATTCCTCTTATATCACAATCATTCCTCTTATATCACACAATCATTCCTCTTATATCACACAATCATTCCTCTTATATCACACAATCATTCCTCTTATATCACAATCATTCCTCTTATATCACACAATCATTCCTCTTATATCACAATCATTCCTCTTATATCACAATCATTCCTCTTATATCACAATCATTCCTCTTATATCACAGCAATCTGCCAACAATACCGATGTTTTATTTGATTAAAGAACAACACGTCACACTTATATCATTATCCATATTATCCATTTATAGCTTCACTTAACGTCTACACGTCCGCGTAACACGTCAGTTCCTGGTGTCACTCACGTTATAGCAGCTATAAACACTCGTTCCCTCGCCAGCCCTCTCTCTATTCTCTCTTTATTCTCTCTCTCTTTACTCTCTCTCTCTCTTTACTCTCTCTCTCTTTACTCTCTCTCTCTCTATTCTCCCTCTCTCTCTTTATTCTCTCTCTCTTTACTCTCTCTATTCTCTCTCTCTCTATTCTCTCTTTATTCTCTCTCTCTTTACTCTCTCTCTCTTTACTCTCTCTCTCTATTCTCTCTCTCTCTTTACTCTCTCTCTCTTTACTCTCTCTCTCTTTACTCTCTCTCTCTCTATTCTCCCTCTCTCTCTTTATTCTCTCTCTCTTTACTCTCTCTATTCTCTCTCTCTCTATTCTCTCTTTATTCTCTCTCTCTTTACTCTCTCTCTCTTTACTCTCTCTCTCTATTCTCTCTCTCTCTTTACTCTCTCTCTCTTTACTCTTTCTCTCTTTACTCTCTCTCTCTCTATTCTCTCTCTCTCTATTCTCCCTCTCTCTCTTTATTCTCTCTCTCTTTACTCTCTCTATTCTCTCTCTCTATTCTCCCTCTCTCTTTATTCTCTCTCTCTTTACTCTCTCTATTCTCTCTCTCTTTACTCTCTCTCTCTTTACTCTATTCTCTCTCTCTATTCTCTCTCTTTACTCTCTCTCTCTTTACTCTCTCTATTCTCTCTCTCTCTCTTTACTCTCAATCTTTACTCTCTCTCTTTACTCGCTCTCTTTACTCTCTCTCTATTCTCTCTCTCTTTACTCCCTCTATTCTCTCTCTCTTCTATCTCTTTACTCTCTCTCTCTATTCTCTCTCTTTACTCTCTATTCTCTCTCCTTACTCTCTCTCTATTCTCTCTCTTTATTCTCTCTCTCTTTACTCCCTCTATTCTCTCTCTCTTCTATCTCTTTACTCTCACTCTCTCTATTCTCTCTCTTTACTCTCTATTCTCTCTCCTTACTCTCTCTCTATTCTATCTCTTTACTCTCTCTCTATTCTATCTCTTTACTCTCTCTCTATTCTCTCTATTCTCTCTCTCTTCTATCTCTTTACTCTCTCTCTATTCTCTCCATTCTCTCTCTCTTCTATCTCTTTACTCTCTCTCTCTCTCTATTCTATCTCTTTACTCTCTCTCTATTCTCTCTCTTTACTCTCTCTCTCTCTCTTCTATCTCTTTACTCTCACTCTCTCTATTCTCTCTCTTTACTCTCTATTCTCTCTCCTTACTCTCTCTATTCTATCTCTTTACTCTCTCTCTATTCTATCTCTTTACTCTCTCTCTATTCTCTCTATTCTCTCTCTCTTCTATCTCTTTACTCTCTCTCTATTCTCTCTATTCTCTCTCTTCTATCTCTTTACTCTCTCTCTCTCTCTATTCTCTCTCTTTACTCTCTATTCTCTCCCTCCTTACTCTCTCTCTATTCTATCTCTTTACTCTCTCTCTATTCTCTCTCTTTACTCTCTCTCTCTCTCTTCTATCTCTTTACTCTCACTCTATTCCCTCTCTTTACTCTCTCTCTATTCCCTCTCTTTATTCTCTCTCTATTCTCTCTCTCTTTACTCTCTCTTTACTCTCTCTCTCTCTCTCTCTTTACTCTCTCTCTCTCTCTCTTTACTCTCTCTCTCTCTTTACTCTCTCTCTCTCTCTCTTTACTCTCTCTCTCTCTATTCTCTCCCGAAGTTAATAAGACGAGAAAAAAAGAATCGCAGCTTGTTTTTTTTCCCCCTGAAGTCGTCACATGAAGTGACAGTTTTACCTCTGGCACTTGAGACTCCTTCCATAAATGCTCTATAAACATCTCCATCACCATATTAATGACAACACACGATTTTTCAAATCGGTTCATCATTAGCCGAACGAGTCCCTGTGAACGAGCTGTTGCTATAGAAACGATAAGGTATCAGAACGAGCGCGTTAATGGATATGAACCTGTGCTGTGCAGCCGCGCCACCGTCAGAGCTGCTGCTACAGGGAATTAATCAACAAGAACCCTGACTTTAAGGCGGAAGGGGTGTAAAATTTTTGAACAGGATGATCGGGGTTAATCGTTGTCATTTTGTCTTCTGGGAAACACGTACATATCTCATGTAGCTCCTGAAGATGCTCAAGATGTCTTCTTCAGCACCAGTGAACGTTTGCGTCTTTCGTAATAGTCGTGTACGAGTCCCTCGGTCTCGGGGTGAAATATGCAGAATACGCTGGAAAAGTAAAGGATGTGCCGGACCTGGAGGATTTTTCTGAAGAACAGTGGGCAGTTTAACTGCTCAGGACAAACACGCGGCTCGTGAACTTTTGAACTGCTTCATTTGTGTAAATTCAGTTATTATGTGAACTAAATAAAAAACAAAATGCCATTTTTATGACCGCTCTTATTATTATTATTATTATTATTATTATTTTTATTAAATGATTAACATTCTGCAGATTCAGCAAGGCGTATGTAAACGTATGACCTCGACTGTGCTGTATAAAATGTACACCAAGTTCAAATGAAACTGCAAGCACCAGAAGCAATGTCTTGACCTGGCTCGAAGAACTCTAAGGAAAAGAAAAAGAAAAAAAAAAACCCCGCTACTTCAAATAGCTGAAGTTCCACAGATTTAGCTTTAATACTCAGCTCCGAAACTGTTTCTGTAAGATTTCTGTTCTGCTCTTCTTTCAAAGAAAGATTTGAAAAATCTGCCCTGTCACTGTTCACCAGCTGCAGCTTCCGTCGTCCGTTTCGACGCCATCGGCCGCTTTAATTCTGTCCATACGATCAAATATCTTAGAACATTAGAACCTGACGGATGAAACGGGAACTCGTTTTCAGTTCTTATATCTACTTTAGAAGTAAAATCCTGAGTCTTTTTGTTTTTTTTTTACTCGATATAGAACATGACAGCTGTAACACGGGAAATATTTAGTCTGAATACTGGGTTGTTTGTGCACGTTTCCGTGTCAGTGATTATCAACAGAGTTCACTCCTTGTGTTCACTTTGAACAGCAGCGACGTGACCTCGAGCTCAAACTCGATACGAGTACGACGGCTGATCTGTGCTTCATGTGCTTCATCTATCACACCAGAAGTTTGTATCAGCACCCAAACAACAATTTGCATGATAATAATAATAATAATAATAAAAAGACCTTGCACATATAGTTATACATATATAGGCCACTATAGATGTAGTAAAAGTGAAGCATGATGCATGACGTTTCTATAGAAACAGGACATTTTGGATAAATGATCATCAGGTGTGCACCTCCACACACGTTTATCACGTCCTGTACTGTATATACATCCCATCCTGACGTCATTACTCAACCCGGGGGGCGTGGCAACATGATAACAAGCAAGAGAGCCAATCGGTGAGTTCTTTTTAGCATGCTGACGACTTAATGTTCATTATTTACGTTCAACGCACTGCACTTGCCAAAGTATTATTCATTCCCTAAGTGATCAGGGTCACACGAATTTGGAGTCATATTATATATATATATATATATATATATATATATATATATATATATATATATACACATACACACACACACACCCCCAATTCCCAAAAACTTGGGACGCTGTGTAAAATGTAAATAAAAACAGAATGCAGTGATTTTGCGGATCTCATAAACCCGTACGTTCTTCACGATAGAACACAGAAAACATATCAAACGTTCAAACTGAGGAAACGTACCGTTTTACGGGGCGAAAAAGGTCATTTTGAATTCGATGGCCGCAACACATGTCAAAAAAGTTGGGACGGGGGCAACAAAAGGCTGGTGAAGTAAGTGTTGGTAAAAAGAAACAGCTGGAGGTGCATGGTTAACGGGTCAGTGAGATGATCGGGTATAAAAAGAAGATCTCAGAGAGGCGGAGTCTTTCAAGAGTAAAGACGGGCGGAGGTTCACCAATCCACGAAAAACCGCGGCTACGACCTGCGGAACGATTTCAGAATGATGTTCCTGGGTGTGAAATGATATCATGGATATCGTGATATCGCTTTCTAACCTTTTTATAATAAAGCCGTCTATACACGGATTCGAAGCAGCTGATTCGATGCTAAAGTTCGGTACAGAATAAAGTTTTTCATTATTATTATTAATGTATAGTTTGTAGACAATCGATAGAAGTATCATAGGAATCAGCTGTATAGGAATTTTTTTTATTTTTTATTTTTTTAACACAACCATTTTGCTCCCTCATGCATCATATATACATCTTCAGGTATGGTAATATGATCATCTGTTCATATCGCCCACCCTCAGTCCTACAGCTGGATTCATTCCTTATGGATACTGGTTATAATGCAGCCCCTCGGGGTATTTGTGTTGTCATGATGGCTAAACGACATGCACACATGGACAAATCTTGCACTCGAAGCTACACACAGAGTCAGTGTGACCTCCAGAGCAGTGAAGCCTGTCTTTACTCTAACACCACACTGCGCATCTCCACTGCTCCTTCCTCAAGCCGGACTTGGCGGGAGGCGCCTCTGCAGAAAGCAATGCAGCTCCACTTCAATTCCACACACACACACACACACACACACCGTTCAGTATAAATACAGGCTGAAAAGCTCTTACTTGATGAAGTAACTCGCGCCTTCTGCTGTGAATCCTTCCTCCCATCCCCGCGGTAAATCTGCACGAGGAACAAAAAACACACACACACAGTATCTTTAAACTGCATAGAGTTTAAACACACACACACACACACTCACACACACTCACACGGTTTATTTCACTCGTCTGAGGGCTAAACTGGAAACCGAACGCCTTTGATGTGTTTGTTTGTTTGTTTCTGATCTTCCGAGTCTTTGCAGTGTTTCACTTTGAAGTGTCCCGCATCAAAAACACAACCCCGTCTCCCCGGAATCTTTTGATCATGTGGGCTATTAGTGAGTTAATGAACTGATTTAAAGGCTACAGAGTGAAAGTCGGAGTTGATTCGGAGCACCAGGACTCGGATGTTTCCTACCTGATCGGATCATGTGGCCCGAGTTGACAGGTTCTCCTGTGCGGGGATGGAGCCAAGTGGTGCTGCGAGTTTGGTCGCTGGAAAATGAAAGGAAACACACACACACACACACACACCTGTTAGGCTGTGAAAATGCGCATAAGGAGCCAAATGATCCGTCAAAGGAAAGAAATACGATCCATTAAACGATCCAGTGACTCACTTGATGAAGAACACTCGTCCATCTCTGCACACTCCGTAAGACCAGTGGTCAGGTAGAGTGTCCCGGCCGAGAGGAGCCGCCATGATCCCGCTTCACTCTTCTTTCATTCTTCTCTCTGCTCCAGTTAAAGGGGAAGCGCAAACTCCTGGGGGTAGTGTTGAAAAAAAAAGTGAGTCGATTATCAGAAGAAGGAAAAAAAAAAAAAACGACTCACAAAAAACAAACACTGCCTTTAAGTATAATAGTAGTGGTAGTGATAATAATAATAATAATAATTCTGTCCTTGACGCTGTGTTGCCTAATTAGGACTGAAACTTGATGAGTCAACCTGTTAATAACTAACCTACACTACACTACACTTCCTTCCACTCATTCCCACCATCATAAATTCCTCACTAATCATTCAGCATGGCAGGTTGGGATTGGTTAAGGTTATAGACAAGGGGCGGGGCTAGCAGCGGAACTAACACTTAACACCTGATTTTGTTACAACAGTATTTTATGTTCTTTAGTATATTTTAGCCTGACTAATTCCACACCGGAACTCTTAATCCTCTGCATAGGTTAGGTGATTATTTTTAATAAGTGTGTATTTGCGCCTCCTAGTGGACGGAAACTGGAATGAACGGTAAAAGGAAGTTAAACAGTATTAAACAAATATTCTGGTGACTTTATTATTAGTATTAATTGGCATTTGGTCATGATTTTGGATAATTGCATTTAATTTCAGGTAGTGGCCATACCACTGACCCGTCAAAAACCCATCTTAGTATTGATTTGTCTGAAGAAAAAAAAGTACTACTGCATTTTATTAGCTATGTAGTTGTACTCTGCATAATGACAATAAAATCTAATCTAATCCGATAGCAGTAGCAGTAGTAGTAGTAGCAGTAGTAGTAGTAATAGTAGTAGTAGTAGTAGTAGTAGTAGTAGTAGTAATAGTAGTAGTAGTGGTGGTAGTAGTAGTAGTAGTAGTAGTAGTAATAGTAGTAGTAGGAGTAATAGTAGTAGTAAGAGTAGTAGTAGTAGCACTATTAGTAGTAGTAAGAGTAGTAGTAGCATCAGTAGTAGTAGTGGTAGTAGTAATAGTACTGGTAGTAGTAGTGGTAGTAGTAATAGTACTATTAGTAGTAGCATTAGTAATAGGTAGTAGTACTGGTACTAGTAGTAGTACTAGCAGTGGTAGTAGTAGTGGTAGTAGTAGTAGTAATAGTAGTAGTAGTGGTGGTAGTAGTAGTAGTAGTAGTAGTAGTAGTAATAGTAGTTGTAAGAGTAGTAGTAATAGTAGTTGTAAGAGTAGTAGTAGTAGTAGTAGTAGTAGTAATAGTAGTTGTAAGAGTAGTAGTAGTAGTAGTAGTAGTAGTAGTAGTAGTAATAGTAGTTGTAAGAGTAGTAGTGGTAGTAGTAGGAGTAGTAGTAATAGTAGTAGTAAGAGTAGTGGTAGTAGCACTACTAGTAGTAGTAAGAGTAGTAGTAGCATCAGTAGTAGTAGTGGTAGTAGTAATAGTAATGGTAGTAGTACTAGTAGTAGTAGTAATAGTCCTTGTAGTAGTAGTGGTAGTAGTAATAGTACTATTAGTAGTAGTATTAGTATTGGTAGTAGTAGTAGTACTAGCAGTGGTAGTAATAGTAGTAGTAGTAGTAGTAGTGGTAGTAGTAGTAGTGGTAGTAGTAATAGTACTATTAATATCAGTAGGAGGAGGAGGAGGAGGAGGAGGAGTAATATCAGTAGTAGTAATGGCAGTAATAGTAGTAGTAGTAGTAGTAGTAGATGCAGTAGTATCAGTAGTAGTAATGGCAGTAATAATAGTAGTAGTAGTATAGTAGTAGTAGATGCAGTAGTATCAGTAGTAGATGCAGTAGTATCAGTAGTAGTAATGGCAGTAATAATAGTAGTAGTAGTAGTAGTAGTAGATGCAGTAGTATCAGTAGTAGATGCAGTAGTATCAGTAGTAGTAATGGCAGTAGTAGCAGTAGTAGTAGTAGTAGATGCAGTAGTATCAGTAGTAGTAATGACAGTAACAATAGTAGTAGTAGTATAGTAGTAGTAGATGCAGTAGTATCAGTAGTAGATGCAGTAGTATCAGTAGTAGTAATGGCAGTAATAATAGTAGTAGTAGTAGTAGTAGATGCAGTAGTAGATGCAGTAGTATCAGTAGTAGATGCAGTAGTATCAGTAGTAGTAATGGCAGTAGTATCAGTAGTAGATGCAGTAGTATCAGTAGTAGTAATGGCAGTAGTATCAGTAGTAGATGCAGTAGTATCAGTAGTAGTAATGGCAGTAGTATCAGTAGTAGATGCAGTAGTATCAGTAGTAGATGCAGTAGTATCAGTAGTAGTAATGGCAGTAGTATCAGTAGTAGATGCAGTAGTATCAGTAGTAGATGCAGTAGTATCAGTAGTAGATGCAGTAGTATCAGTAGTAGATGCAGTAGTATCAGTAGTAGTAATGGCAGTAGTATCAGTAGTAGATGCAGTAGTATCAGTAGTAGATGCAGTAGTATCAGTAGTAGATGCAGTAGTATCAGTAGTAGATGCAGTAGTATCAGTAGTAGTAATGGCAGTAGTATCAGTAGTAGATGCAGTAGTATCAGTAGTAGTAATGGCAGTAGTATCAGTAGTAGATGCAGTAGTATCAGTAGTAGATGCAGTAGTATCAGTAGTAGTAATGGCAGTAGTATCAGTAGTAGATGCAGTAGTATCAGTAGTAGTAATGGCAGTAGTATCAGTAGTAGATGCAGTAGTATCAGTAGTAGATGCAGTAGTATCAGTAGTAGATGCAGTAGTATCAGTAGTAGTAATGGCAGTAGTATCAGTAGTAGATGCAGTAGTATCAGTAGTAGATGCAGTAGTATCAGTAGTAGATGCAGTAGTATCAGTAGTAGTAATGGCAGTAGTATCAGTAGTAGATGCAGTAGTATCAGTAGTAGTAATGGCAGTAGTATCAGTAGTAGATGCAGTAGTATCAGTAGTAGTAATGGCAGTAGTATCAGTAGTAGATGCAGTAGTATCAGTAGTAGTAATGGCAGTAGTATCAGTAGTAGATGCAGTAGTATCAGTAGTAGATGCAGTAGTATCAGTAGTAGCTGCAGTAGTATCAGTAGTAGTAATGGCAGTAGTATCAGTAGTAGATGCAGTAGTATCAGTAGTAGATGCAGTAGTATCAGTAGTAGTAATGGCAGTAGTATCAGTAGTAGATGCAGTAGTATCAGTAGTAGATGCAGTAGTATCAGTAGTAGTAATGGCAGTAGTATCAGTAGTAGCTGCAGTAGTATCAGTAGTAGATGCAGTAGTATCAGTAGTAGATGCAGTAGTATCAGTAGTAGATGCAGTAGTATCAGTAGTAGTAATGGCAGTAGTATCAGTAGTAGTAATGGCAGTAGTATCAGTAGTAGATGCAGTAGTATCAGTAGTAGATGCAGTAGTATCAGTAGTAGATGCAGTAGTATCAGTAGTAGATGCAGTAGTATCAGTAGTAGTAATGGCAGTAGGTATCAGTAGTAGATGCAGTAGTATCAGTAGTAGTATGGCAGTAGTATCAGTAGTAGATGCAGTAGTATCAGTAGTAGATGCAGTAGTATCAGTAGTAGTAATGGCAGTAGTATCCAGTAGTAGGATGCAGTAGTATCAGTAGTAGTAATGGCAGTATATCAGTAGTAGATGCAGTAGTATCAGTAGTAGTAATGGCAGTAGTATCAGTAGTAGATGCCAGTAGTAATCAGTATAGTAATGCAGTAGTATCAGTAGTAGAGTGCAGTAGTATCAGTAGTAGATGCGAGTAGTATCAGTAGTAGATGCAGTAGTATCAGTAGTAGTAATGGCAGTAGTATCAGTAGTAGATGCAGTAGTATCAGTAGTAGTAATGGCAGTAGTATCAGTAGTAGATGCAGTAGTATCAGTAGTAGTAATGCAGTAGTATCAGTAGTAGATGCAGTAGTATCAGTAGTAGTAATGGCAGTAGTATCAGTAGTAGATGCAGTAGTATCAGTAGTAGTAATGGCAGTAGTATCAGTAGTAGATGCAGTAGTATCAGTAGTAGATGCAGTAGTATCAGTAGTAGATGCAGTAGTATCAGTAGTAGTAATGGCAGTAGTATCAGTAGTAGATGCAGTAGTATCAGTAGTAGTAATGGCCAGTAGTATCAGTAGTAGAATGCCAGTAGTATCAGTAGTAGTAATGGCAGTAGTATCAGTAGTAGATGCAGTAGTATCAGTAGTAGTAATGGCAGTAGTAGCAGTAGTAGATGCAGTAGTATCAGTAGTAGATGCAGTAGTATCAGTAGTAGTAATGGCAGTAGTATCAGTAGTAGTAATGGCAAGTAGTATCAGTAGTAGATGCAGTAGTATCAGTAGTAGTAATGGCAGTAGTAGCAGTAGTAGATGCAGTAGTATCAGTAGTAGTAATGGCAGTAGTATCAGTAGTAGTAATGGGCAGTAGTATCAGTAGTAGCTGCAGTAGTATCAGTAGTAGATGCTAGTAGTTATCAGTAGTAGTAATGCAGTAGTATCAGTAGTAGTAATGCAGTAGTATCAGTAGTAGTAATGGCAGTAGTATCAGTAGTAGTAATGGCAGTAGTATCAGTAGTAGATGCAGTAGTATCAGTAGTAGATGCAGTAGTATCAGTAGTAGATGCAGTAGTATCAGTAGTAGTAATGGCAGTAGTATCAGTAGTAGATGCAGTAGTATCAGTAGTAGATGCAGTAGTATCAGTAGTAGATGCAGTAGTATCAGTAGTAGAATGCAGTTAGTATCAGTAGTAGATGCAGTAGTATCAGTAGTAGTAATGGCAGTAGTATCAGTAGTAGATGCAGTAGTATCAGTAGTAGTAATGGCAGTAGTATCAGTAGTAGATGCAGTAGTATCAGTAGTAGTAATGGCAGTAGTATCAGTAGTAGATGCAGTAGTATCAGTAGTAGATGCAGTAGTATCAGTAGTAGATGCAGTAGTATCAGTAGTAGTAATGGCAGTAGTATCAGTAGTAGATGCAGTAGTATCAGTAGTAGATGCAGTAGTATCAGTAGTAGATGCAGTAGTATCAGTAGTAGTAATGGCAGTAGTATCAGTAGTAGATGCAGTAGTATCAGTAGTAGTAATGGCAGTAGTATCAGTAGTAGATGCAGTAGTATCAGTAGTAGTAATGGCAGTAGTATCAGTAGTAGATGCAGTAGTATCAGTAGTAGTAATGGCAGTAGTATCAGTAGTAGATGCAGTAGTATCAGTAGTAGATGCAGTAGTATCAGTAGTAGATGCAGTAGTATCAGTAGTAGATGCAGTAGTATCAGTAGTAGTAATGGCAGTAGTATCAGTAGTAGATGCAGTAGTATCAGTAGTAGATGCAGTAGTATCAGTAGTAGTAATGGCAGTAGTATCAGTAGTAGATGCAGTAGTATCAGTAGTAGATGCAGTAGTATCAGTAGTAGTAATGGCAGTAGTATCAGTAGTAGCTGCAGTAGTATCAGTAGTAGATGCAGTAGTATCAGTAGTAGATGCAGTAGTATCAGTAGTAGATGCAGTAGTATCAGTAGTAGTAATGGCAGTAGTATCAGTAGTAGTAATGGCAGTAGTATCAGTAGTAGATGCAGTAGTATCAGTAGTAGATGCAGTAGTATCAGTAGTAGATGCAGTAGTATCAGTAGTAGATGCAGTAGTATCAGTAGTAGTAATGGCAGTAGTATCAGTAGTAGATGCAGTAGTATCAGTAGTAGTAATGGCAGTAGTATCAGTAGTAGATGCAGTAGTATCAGTAGTAGATGCAGTAGTATCAGTAGTAGTAATGGCAGTAGTATCAGTAGTAGATGCAGTAGTATCAGTAGTAGTAATGGCAGTAGTATCAGTAGTAGATGCAGTAGTATCAGTAGTAGTAATGGCAGTAGTATCAGTAGTAGATGCAGTAGTATCAGTAGTAGATGCAGTAGTATCAGTAGTAGATGCAGTAGTATCAGTAGTAGATGCAGTAGTATCAGTAGTAGTAATGGCAGTAGTATCAGTAGTAGATGCAGTAGTATCAGTAGTAGTAATGGCAGTAGTATCAGTAGTAGATGCAGTAGTATCAGTAGTAGTAATGGCAGTAGTATCAGTAGTAGATGCAGTAGTATCAGTAGTAGTAATGGCAGTAGTATCAGTAGTAGATGCAGTAGTATCAGTAGTAGTAATGGCAGTAGTATCAGTAGTAGATGCAGTAGTATCAGTAGTAGTAATGGCAGTAGTATCAGTAGTAGATGCAGTAGTATCAGTAGTAGTAATGGCAGTAGTATCAGTAGTAGATGCAGTAGTATCAGTAGTAGTAATGGCAGTAGTATCAGTAGTAGATGCAGTAGTATCAGTAGTAGATGCAGTAGTATCAGTAGTAGATGCAGTAGTATCAGTAGTAGATGCAGTAGTATCAGTAGTAGTAATGGCAGTAGTATCAGTAGTAGATGCAGTAGTATCAGTAGTAGTAATGGCAGTAGTATCAGTAGTAGATGCAGTAGTATCAGTAGTAGTAATGGCAGTAGTATCAGTAGTAGATGCAGTAGTATCAGTAGTAGTAATGGCAGTAGTAGCAGTAGTAGATGCAGTAGTATCAGTAGTAGATGCAGTAGTATCAGTAGTAGTAATGGCAGTAGTATCAGTAGTAGTAATGGCAGTAGTAGCAGTAGTAGATGCAGTAGTATCAGTAGTAGATGCAGTAGTATCAGTAGTAGTAATGGCAGTAGTATCAGTAGTAGTAATGGCAGTAGTATCAGTAGTAGATGCAGTAGTATCAGTAGTAGTAATGGCAGTAGTAGCAGTAGTAGATGCAGTAGTATCAGTAGTAGTAATGGCAGTAGTATCAGTAGTAGTAATGGCAGTAGTATCAGTAGTAGCTGCAGTAGTATCAGTAGTAGATGCAGTAGTATCAGTAGTAGATGCAGTAGTATCAGTAGTAGTAATGGCAGTAGTAGCAGTAGCACTATTAGTCGTATATCTATAGACTGAAAATAAATATTTGAATATTTTGAATATATCATGAATTATGAGGAAATTGTAAATGTGACCTTCATGAAAGTTTTAAACCATTTTGTACAGGCAGTAATGTCATGTTGAGCGTGTACATTATCCATTTACACTTCCTGTTCCTACTTTTTTGTGAAGTTAGTCATAAAACACCGCACACTTCTCTTACCTGTGTGATTTTAACCCTAACTAATTCATATTTAAAAGGAACTTGAACTCAGGTTACTGTGTGTAAATATTGGCACCCACCATTCAGCCTCGGCGATGAACTTACAACTGAACCAACAGGAAAAAGAAAAAAAAAACTAATGAATTATGAATTACTTCTGGTCGGAATTAACACCGGTTACACTCACGGCATTTGGCAGCTGAGGGTTAAGGGCCTTGCTCGAGGGCCCAACAGTGGCAGCTTGGCAGTGCTGGGGTTTGACCTCACGACCTTCCGAGCAGTATCCCAACGTCTTAAGCACTGAAACTAGCACTGCCCTGTTAATGTATATGTCTGATATTTAAAAACAATTACTTTGCTAACATATCTGCTGTGTTAGAGCTGAAGATCGAGGTGTGTTGATGTTACTAACAAATCTTTTTAATAGTGTTAGTTATGGTAATCTGGATGTTACCATTTTTGGGGGGGGGGGGGGTTATAAAACACGGACACAAACAGACTGAATAATGAATTTATTGGTCAGCACTTCAGAAGTAATGGTTTATACAGATATGATTTCGACAAGGAAGTAAACTAAACGTTTTAATATGACTCGTATGATATTATTTAATTGATTATTCACCCTATCTGTAATTCATTTAATCCGTCATCTCCATCATCCGGCGCTGGCCCTGACCCGAGAGAGACCGTACCACGACGTTTACCATAACTCTTACACCGCATCACATCCCAGCAGCCTAATCTCCTGACGCTGGCCGTAAATTTCATCCTGAGGTGTGATGCACCGTCGCTGCATCTTCATCACGGCTTACAGGCCTACTCTTGGACAGAGCTTCGGGTCTTAACCTCTCATTTCTCTCCACCGTGACGCAGCACATTCTCAGCTTCACTCCCATCACTCCCTGCACAGATGTGCTTGTTTTTGTTTCATTCCTCCTTCAGCATCAGATTCCCGTTACAGCACCGTTGGCTTTGACAGGATCCAGCGAACTCCAACTTCAAAAGCCTCCGAGCAGCATAAATATTTGAACGCCCGGTCCCTTCCGAGGGAACAGGCTTTTGTTGGCGCGTCCCCTGTTGTTCCTGACGCACTTTAAAGCAGGACAGATTACACCAGAAGCGTTCGTGTTTGTTGAGAAAGAGGGGGGGGGGGGGGGGGGGGAGATGTCTCGTGTATATATACAGACACAAAACTAGTGATAAGCTTCCTGTACTGATGTGCTGTATACACACACTGCTGCTGAATTCTGGACTGTGATTGGTCAGAAGGTGTCGGTTCATTTTCTCAACAGATCATCGACAGGAACTTGTACACTTGAAAGCACGACAATTAATAAACGGATTTAAAACATCGGTTGATAAAAGGAGACGTTTATTTGAACTTTTCTGGAAGGAGTCACCAGTGTGTCCAAGCTGTGTTTTCTTCTTCAGGGGAGAGAAATAAAGGTGACGATGATGTTTATAGCTGCGAGAACGTTCAACAACAGTAAACATAACAGGGAATAAAAAGTGATTAACATTCTGACCGTTGCTGTGGTAGGCATAAGAGGAATAAAACAATAAAACAAAACTGAGATCGATTTTGACTTTAAAAACTGCACAAATGACAATTTCCGTCAACATCAAGTGCAAAAGTTTGCACACCTCTTCTTTCGAAATGAAACTGGAGATGTTTTGTTTGTTTTTTTTTTAATCACAAGTCACAGTTTATGCTCGTATTAATTATAACAAGTCTAAGTGTGAACTTAAATAAGACTTTCTTGTGGAAAAAAGGCAAAAAGTTGTCAAACTCCTTTATCGGAAGGTGACGCACACTCCAATAAAAAAACAATGAATGAGAGCATGAGGTGGGGGGAGGTGGGGTGCAAACTTCTGAGTTTGCTAATAAAGCAAACTTTTTATATTTTACTCTTTTTTTTCCACATTATACAGAGATATAGTTGCTGTAATGCTCAAGCTGTAGGTTGTGACACCATTAAAGGAAACTGAAGGGGGCACAAACTTTTGCACTCAGCTTTACATAAGATATTTTTTACATTTGAAGCACATTTTGACAGCATTTTATATATATATATATATATAAAAGTTCTTTCAAAGTGACTGAGGATTGACTGCCGCAGTGTGTGTGTGTGTGTGAGAGAGAGAGACTGACAGCAGAACACCGAGTCTTTCAGGGCCTCACGTCAAACCCGTCAGAGTAAACGAGCGTGTGACGATGAAGGTGAGTTTGAAGTTTAATTATAATTCATCTTCACCTCTTCACACTTCTCCATCCCCCCGTGTTCTTTTAATCGCTTCCCTTCATCCATCCCTCAATCACACTGCTCATTACATTCTGTCCATCTCTCTATCTGTCTTTTCTCTCCCACTCTCTCTCTCTCTCTCTCTCTATATCCATCATGCTCTGCCTGTATCACTCAATCTCTCTATCCATCTTTTTCTGCCTGTCTCCATCTATCACTGTATCTCTCTATCCATGTTTCTCTTTCTCATTCTCCCAGTCTCTCTCTCTTTCTCCCTCCCTTACTCTCTCATTCTCTCTCCGTTTCAGTTTTTCTGTCTGTCCCTCTCTTGCGCCGTCTCTTCTTTCACTCTGTTAATCTCTCCTTATCTTTCATTCTCTCTATCCCTCTCTCCTTCTCTGTGTGTGTGTTTGTGTGTATATATATACACCCATCATTCTGACTCTCCTTGTCTTTCTTTCTCTCCCTCTATCCATCTCATTGTTTCTCTTTCCCTCTTTGTACACTTCTCTCTCCCCCTCTCCTTGCCTTTCTATCTCTCTCACACTCTCCATTTCTTTCTTTCAGTATTCATTGGTCTCACTCCCTCTCCCTGTCGCTCTCTATCCATCATTCTCATTCTTACTTCCTCTTTCCAGCATTCTCCCTCTCACTATCATCTCCTCTTTCTGTCTCTCTATTCGTCTCACTCCCTGTCTTTCTCTCTATTCATTTCTCTCCCTCTTCATGTCTCTATCCATCAGTTTCTCTTACTTCCTCTTTCCAGCATTCTCCCTCTCACTGTCTCTCACTTCTCCCTGTCCTTCTTTGTCTCTCTCCATAAATCATTCTGTTTATCTCACTCCCTCTCTGTCACTTACTCTCTCTCGCTCTCTCTCTCTCTCTCTGCAGCAAGGTGACTCAATGTGAACGTTCTCTCGGAGGTGAAACGGATCAGCTCTGGGTAAATTACTTCTCGCTGGATCGTTTTGCTCTGCAGCACAGGAGGGAGGAAAAAAGAAAGAAAGAAAGAAAGAAAAAAAACACTGAGCTGTAAAACAATTTGAAAAGGGACATTTCGGGTTCCAACCCGACGGTTTGACCCTGAAGAACACCAACAAAGTATTTAACCAGTCTGATAAGCACTCTCGCCATCTTCCTGATCTAATCGCTTATTAAACGCATAATACATTAAGCTTTAATCAGACGCTTCCTGTGTGTTCACTTGCTCAAAGTACGCTGATTAAAATCGAGATTATTCAAAACTACAAGCTTAACCTAGATCTAATCTTAGCAATTTGTATAAATTAAAAGAAATTAGGTAAAGACTGCCATAACCAGCAAACGTGTTACCGAACATATATTTCTAAATTGTCCGTCAACACTCCGCCCACATTTATGTAAAGGAGTTCATAAGTGGAATATTGATGTTAAGCCATCTTAAGTGATATACACTCGCCAAAACCTGCACCAATAATCTAATAAAAAAATGAAATGACATTTCACTTTCAAGATCAAATATTTAATAACTATGTGCGTAGGGCTCATGAGGAAAAAAGGCAGAGAGGTGCCACTCGTGATCGTCCTCATGAATATTTATGAGAGCTAGACTAAGGCTGAATCTAGTTGAGCCGCTGTAGGTTCTTGGGGCGGAGCTTTGATACACTGAAATAGTTCAGCTCCACCTATTTAACCTTTACAAACCTAATAGGTACAGACCAAAAATACACCTTTAATTGAACAAACGACTACATTTGTCATTTTTCACACCTTACGTATTTCTAAACATTGTTTACATGCATAGGAGAGCGTTAATTTATGCCACACCTACAAACATAACCTGATCTGCAGTGATAGAAATACGGACAGGTTCAGATACTCGAATATTTACGAGCACCGGAAGTGACCTAATAATCTCTCTCTCAGGACACACGTTACTCCTGAGATGCCAGTGATCCTGACCCGTTCTGCTCTCCAGACCGGCCCGACCCATCCTGATGCCCTACTTCTGGTCGGAGTTCAAGCACAGAGACAGAATAAGCACACACAGAGAGCCATCTTCATCCGAATGATCTTTATTTTGTGTAAAGTTTTTACATTTATGCCACCAGTGCAGAAGCCGTGGAGGATTCGCTGCAGGTAAAAAAGAACAACGTGAGGATTAGAGAATGGAGAGAGAGAGAGAGAGAGAGAGAGAGAGAGAGAGAGAGAGAGAGAATTCTCTCCCACACACAAAAGAAAGGAAAAGTGGCATTTATTTATTTATAACTTTCAGTAGCAATGGCTATATTCATGGCAAAATCAACAGGGTTTCAATTTAAACCTTGTTTACAATAACGGAACCATTTTGTCTTAATCAATATTTAAATACAACGAAAAGAGTGTCATAAATAAGTACATGAATAAATGGGTTTGTATGAAGGGGACTGGCAGCGCTGGCACCAACGAGCCAAACTGCTAATTTACCTCCAGGTTTTAATCTAGCACATCAGAAATATCTCACATCTTACAGGAGAAGAGTGGGACAATGAAACGTGCAAAAAGAAATGAATAAAAACGTCTATACGTACTACTTCCAGTTGGGAGCCAGAACTCTCTTGGTCTTGTAGTAACGAGCCAGCCTGTGGATTCTGCTCTCGACAAGAATCAGGCGGAATTTGGCGTCTTTGTCCTGAAAACACACATCCGGTAAGGTTTTATGAAGTTTTATGAGATTCTCTGAACACGGTAGAGGCTCTGGAATTCATAATGATCCAGGATTATGATACGAGAGAGAGAGAGAGAGAGAGAGAGAGAGAGAGAGAGAGGAAAACAGAAAGAGAAGGAGAGAAGGGGGAGAAATAGGGAGAGAGAGAAAGAGGGAAACAGAGAAACAGAAGGAGAGAGAGAGAAACAGATAGGGAAAGGGAGAGAAACCGAGAGAGAGAAAGAAAGAAGGAAACAGATGGAAAGAGAAAGGGAGAGAAACAGAGGGAGAGATGGGGGAGAAAAAGGGGGAGAGGGGGAAAGAGAGAAACAGAGGGAAAGGGAGAGAAACAGAGGGGGGAGAAAGAGAGAAAAAGGGAGAAAGAGGGAAAGAGAAACAGGTGGAAAGAGAGAGAAAGGGAAAGAAACAGGGAGAGATGGGGAGAAAGAGGGAGAGAGAAAGGGAAAGAAACGGAGAGATGGGGAGAAAGAGGGAGAGAGAAAGGGAAAGAAACGGAGAGATGGGGAGAAAGAGGGAGAGAGAAAGGGAAAGAAACGGAGAGATGGGGAGAAAGAGGGAGAGAGAAAGGGAAAGAAACGGAGAGATGGGGAGAAAGAGGGAGAGAGAAAGGGAAAGAAACGGAGAGATGGGGAGAAAGAGGGAGAGAGAAAGGGCACTTGAGTTCTATAAGATCTTGGAGGGGTGAATGATGCTAAAAAATATGATATCTGAAGATTTGATTTTATATCTATGACTACATTACATTTTACTAATGTAAATATTTCAGAATTTTAAATTCGATATACATTTCTGTAACAAATTTACACCATGTGTCCACATCTACTCGTTTTTTTGTTGTTTTTTAAATCGACTATTCTTTTAAAGCTTGTATTAAAACACAACGCTGAAAAGTAAAGCGATGTGATTCATCACAGCATTTATATTACATTCGTCCGTGCAACACCACCTTGTGCCTCTTCTACATGTAATTGAATTCTGGGTTCTGATTGGTCAGGTGTTCATTAGCATCCTATAACCATCAGCTACGATCGTTTCTATAGCAACAGGACACTGACGGGGACTAGTACGGCCGGTAATAAGCAGATTAAAATACGCATTTAACCGCTGATCTGTGAGGAGAGTTTATTCAACTACATTCACCAATTACACAAGGAAGGAGTCTCCAGTGTCGGCGTTTTCAGACAGCCCAAGGTAAAAGCTCTAAGTTCGAGGAGGAGGAGTTTACGCTTCTTTGCGGTTTCTCGGTAAGAAAAATCGCTGCTATACGAGTGAAGATGCTCGACAATAAAAAAACATAAATTGTAATCATTATAATAAAACTGCTGTGGTGTAAAAAGGAATAAAACTTCAGGAGGACGTTTTTTTTTGTTGTTGTTGTTGTTTACCTTCCTGTTCCTCTCCAAGTGCTTCCTCACGGCGACGGCCTTCTTGATCAGGTGGTACAGATCCTCAGGCAGATCGGGAGCCAGGCCTTTGGATTTCAGGATCCTGAGGATCTTGTTACCGGTGACGAAGCGCACCTGAGCCACGCCGTGAGAATCCCTCAGGATCACACCTGGAAAACATGGACGAGTCGTCGTTTAATAACACGGTCCTTAATAAAGTGGACATTGTGCGGAGGAACTCGTTTGCCACACACTCTCGATCGGATATTGAATATTTAAAGCAGAGACGATTAATAGCAGGTGACTGATACCGAAATCGTTCACGGCCCAAAAGAATGGCCTTCTATCAGGATGAAGGACATCAACTCCCCTCTAAACATGAACTGATTTTTTAATACATCGTCACACATGAAAATATATATATATATATATATATATATATATATATATATATATATATATATATATATATATACACATACATACATATATACACATTTCACTAAACCAAATCATTCTTGCACTGTTAAATCACAGTCTGTAGGAACTTTCGGAAGGTTTTAAAGCCCCGAGTTCTACATAACTACTTCCCCGGTTCATCTGCGGGTTCTTTACACCGACCTGAACTTAGATCTGAGATCTTAACAGGCAATAACGTTAGCAAAATTAAAATGTAAATAGCCGTGCTATCGTTAGGGACGTTATAGCGTCATGGCGTGTAATCACACAGAGTTACCACACTGTCAGCGTTTTTAATTCCCCTCTAAATATCAAATAAGACGCCATTTCTCTTTACCGTCCAGCTGTTAGCAAAAATACCGTTCTTAAAAAAATTAAATAAAATAAAAAAAAGTTATCGGATTTCTGGCTATTCGTTTCCTTTAACACGCAGCACCTACTCACGTTGTTAACTCGGTCCGTTAACACTACGATACTTATGAATAACCGGACATTTCTACGTGATCCCTTCACGCTACGTACACAAACCCCGTCGTTTGGGAACGTACCAATCTGCGAGGGGGTCAGACCCTTCTTAGCCAGCTTGAAGATCTGCTCCTTGACATCATCGGACGTCAGCTTCAGCCACTGAACAGAAAGAAAGGCAAACCGTCGTGAGTTTGCGTGTAGGATCAACATTTTATCGCAGGAGAGTGAGAGAGATCTAGAGCTGCAATTATCGGATTAAGGTCATCAGAAATCACCGTTTACATGATAGTTTCTTAATCAGAGTATCGTCTTAATATCGGAATACACTCGTCCATGTAAGCGTACTGTACAAGTGTCAATTAATCTGATTAGGTCAGTCACATGACTATCCGCCTATTGAGAGATCAGTACTTACTGTAGGGACACTGCGTCTGAACGGGAGAGCTGACTGGGACAAGCCCTTACTGAAACACAAAACACAGACAAGAGTTAAGTGTCTGATCACTTTCCGATACTAAAACTGATCTATTTTATAAATTAAGATATATAAATCACTCATACATAAAGCATTGTAAATATATAGAAATTACAACATGCAGTTTTCTAGCAAACACTGATGAGGTTTAACTAGTGTGTACTAAAGAGGATGAGGTCAGACTCAGATGTTAAACTGTGGTTTTATTAAATAATAATAATAATAATAATAATAAGTCTGCATGTGGTTAATGAGCTCATGTACAGTATGCTAGCTTCTCGTGACTAGCCAGCTACGTTTAATTTCACTTACACACTTAAAACGACTGAAACTAGCTTTCATATCAAAACATATAAACGTTATAACCCATGTAAACGGTTCTGTATATACATTTTAAAACATTAAATACGCTATAAAAAAAAATAATAAAAAAAACTCATCCCGTGAGTACACGAGCTCCAGCCAGCTCTCCATAACGCCGCACGCGCGGCCATTACACTAGCGAGCTTCATCCGCACAGGAAGAGAACGTGGCGCTAAATTCTCCTTTAAAACTCTTTATTAATCCCCGATTTGAAACCCTTCACGTCTCTAAGGAGATATTTGTATCTCGGAAAAGCTGTGCGTTCACACACTTTCATATTTTTGGCGTAAAATTAAATACCCACCCGGGAGCGTGCATACGACCCATGATGGCGTTCGCGAGAGAGCCGAGAAAGAGAGAGAGCAAAAACGAGGCTGACAGGAAGTAGAGTGCGCCTAAGCGGAAGTGACGTTTTCTACTGAGACGGAAGAAGAAAAGTCTTTTTTTTTGTTTTGGTAAAGGTTTTATAACATGAACTATGTACAAGTTACAAGAGTTTGCAACACTTAATATGTCAATATGTTAAATCTATAGTGTTTTTTTAAAAAAATGTAATTAAATACAATTTAATTACATTAAAAGAAAATAAAATAAATAAAATGTCCACCCTATTCTACATAAATACACACGTAACTCATACACGAACTATTTTAATGGATTTAAAAGCGCAAAGAAAAAACAGAACAAACAGTTTTATTAGTAAGTTTATTAATACAAATATGTATATGCAAATAAAAATTTTAAAAGATGAATAAAATGTGGTAACGTTATAAAAAAGTATACTTATTTAATTATTACCTCTAACAAAGCAACATAAATCAATTTTATTTATGCACTGTGTGGTTATCGTCCTCTAACGTGTAGCAAAGTTATTATAGAGATTACTGTATTGACTATAAATTGTCAAGTTGAACATATTATATTGTCATTAGAAAGTTCAGAGTCTAATATTTGAATAGATGGAAAATAACAGTATTTATACAACATAGTTGTGCTGAGTGGGATTGGTGAAATTGACTTTACAGTTAACCCTTGTGATGTGTTACAACGCAGGAGAATGAGAAGTTATAGCAAATTGCAAGCGTCAAAACCGATGATAATTATACATAACAGTAAATCTCATGAGACGTAGCTAACGAAATATGGTGAAGAAATGATTATCGAATGTTTTTGTTCGAATCCATAGGCGAGCCGCTACATATCCTGACCGGTAGGTGGCGGTATTGCAGCAGAATGTGTATTTACAAATCGCCGTTATGTCAAAGAAGAACAAAGACGCAAAAGAAGCAGAAGAAGAGTAGCTTTTTAACGCAACCATTCTTTATGTGTTTTCTTTTATGTACGATTTATATTTCATAATTATTAAGCGGTAAAATATTTTATATTTCTATAGTTTATATTTGTGTCGTGATAAGAGATTTAAAGAGCATGTATTGTTGTTTCCGGAAGTGCAGCAAACATCGAAAATTCTTCTTGAGTGGATATTATGAAGGTATTTAATTGTACAGGGGGGATATGTAATTATTCCTAATCTCTAACTGGTGGATTTATGAAGTCTTTACCGCACACACAGCAGCTTAAATCACGTCAGGGGTCAAAAACCTGTCAAACCCTCCGAAGATGTTCGGCTTCTCTCGGCTCTCAGCCGAAGGGAAAGTGGGCGTGGCTACGGGGGTCGTGTTCTTCTCCATGCTCATATCCCGAACCGTGCTATCGGAGCGCGTGGACATAGTTACGCGCTCGCGCTTGTTCCGGGCGCAATTTCTTCTGTTCATCAACTCCTTGCTGCTTCTCGGCTCGCTCTACATCTGGAAGCGCGCGGTGACGCGGCTGTGCGGCGCGAGACTTCCCTCCTCCTCCGCCGCGTCGGCACGCACCTGGTCGCACAGATGTTGGCGCGCGGCTGTGCTGCTGTTCCTCGCGCTCGCTCACTGCAGCTACCTGAGCATGTTTTACCTGGTGGGCACGGAACCGCACTGGCTGTCCTTGCTGAGCTTCAGCTGCCTGGGTGTTTATGTCATCCTGCTGTTCCTCCTCATGGTGTTCGGCTGCGCCAGCCGCGTTCTCCAGATGTTCTCCAAGGGTTCCGTGGTGGCGGTCAGCGGCTCAGACAGGCAGACGGTTCTCGCTATGGTGATGACCGCGCTGTTGGCCGTTTACGGGCTGTTAAACGCCGCGCAACCACCGCAGGTGGTGGAGGTAGAGATTCCTTTGGAGAAACTTCCGGCTTCGATGGACGGCGTCAAGCTGGTGCTGCTCTCAGATATCCACTTAGGACCAACAGTCGGGCGCTCACAGCTACAGCGCATTGTCACCATGGTGAATCAGCTAGAACCAGGTAACACAACGTTTAAGATTTAGGTGTTGGAGCTTCTGCTTCTTTCACGATGCCACCGACACCATGTTTCTTTTTTAAATATTGAAATATTTGTGGTGAGTGAGAAATCAGCTGATGTGTGTCGTGATGATGTGAAAGTGTTTTTTTTAAAAAAAAGGTGTGTGTATTGCTTTCAGACGTGGTGGTAATCGTAGGTGATCTGACCGACTCTCAGGTGACCCGTTTGAGGACCGCTGCAGAACCGCTGGCTCTCCTCCGACCTCGACTCGGCTCGTACTTTGCGACAGGTCAGAACTGAGCTCAGTGCAGAATGAGGAACCCGGTTTCCAGAAAGATTCACAAATAAACACTGTGCTCTGTCTGTGTGTGTGTGTGTGTGTGTGTGTGTGTGTTAGGGAACCATGAGTACTACACCGCTGACGTGGATGGCTGGTTCGAGTTCCTGCGCTCGAAGGGGATAGAACCTCTTCACAACAGTCATGCTCAAGTGTTCAGACCCGGACAGACGCAGGACTGGATCTGTCTCGCTGGGATCGATGACCTGGAGGCCAGCATGCTGCGGTGAGGTTTAGTCTTGATTATTTATTTCTCTTTTCATTCATATATCTGATTTATTTTTATCATAATTTTATTTTTATTGTGTGATCAAATTGGTCTGTGATAGATTTTTATAAAACAAATTCTGTGGGGTTTTTTTTTTTTTTTTTTTAAAGAAGCAACCATTTTGGATATTCTAGATGTCTTATCTGGTGTCTTATGGAGAAATGAAGAGAAGAGGGGGGAAATATTTCAGGATATTCACTTACTCATGACAGGAGAGAGAGAGAGAGAGATAGAAGGAGGGAGAGAAATGGGTAGAGGGAAAGAGAGAGAAACTGAGAGACAGAAAAAAAGGAGATGGATGGAGAGAAATAGAGCAGGATGGAGAGAGAGACAGGACAGACAGACAGATGGATAGGGGGAAAGAGAGAGAGTGTGAGGGAGTCTTCCATCTTAAACTAACTTTGATATCCACATTTTTAGTCTCTCTGTCTCTTTCCAAGTTCTTCTTTACTGTTGTTTTTTTCCTGAATGAACCGGACAGCATTTTTTTGGTGTTAACTTATTATCTACGTGTGCATTCACATCCACGAGTCTGTTTGTCAAGTCTGAATCCGAGTGAAATCGATTCCTTTGATTCGTTTGCAATTCGAGTTGGTTTCATACACGGGTTTCTTCAAATCTCCAGAACACGTGGCGTTGACGAAAAAATATCAACCCAAAAAAACCCCCAAAAAAACGCTGCAACCCAAAACACATGGTATGTTTGATTCACTTCCTGCAGCGAGTCGATTCAGAGTCGACTCACATTTCTCGCTTGGAAGTGGATGGGGGATCTCCTCGGACCAGCGTGACATCGTGGTGTTCTAAAGAAACGCTCCGAGGAGGAGAACACACCAGGGTTATGTTCGAACTCACTAAACAGTCTGTATGTGAACGCACACTAAGAGTCCTGACACCAATTCCAATTTCAGAAGCTCATTTGAACGTGTACGATACGATACGATTCGTTCAGAACCTGAGGCAGACCTCGTGTTCATTCACGATTAATGATAACGACGTAGAGAAGGACTATATTAAAAGGATCAGCGTTACGGACAAATCACCTTCTCAGCCCGTTAAGTTTATTTTTTTATACAACAGCTGTCTGTCCTTTTTTTTCAGTAATAATCCTATTAAATCGATGCATCGGTACAAATCGTCGGCTCGTGACACCACTAGTGTGAACAGTAATCATGTCGGTGCTTTTCTTCGGTTTCAGGTATCCTGGTCATGGGATGGATGTTGAGAAAGCTCTGAGCGGTTGCAGTGAAGAACGTCCGATCGTCCTCCTGGCTCATCAACCTCACGCTGCTAAACAAGCGCTCCAGCAAAGACCAGACATCAACTTAGTGCTGTCAGGTACTCGTTCTGATCACACCTCACTTCACACACGTTCTGCCTGGATCATCTGTCTGAGATTATTCATTATTCATTTATCCTGAGATTATATATTTATTATATAATTATATATATATATATATATATATATATATATATATATATATATATATATATATATATATATATATATATATATATTATATATTTCTGGAAAGCTGCTTTTAGACAATGTCCATTGTAAAATGCGCTATACAAACAAAATGGAATCGAATTAGTAGTAGTAGTATGTAATTTAGATGGACGATTCATGTGTGAAATCAGATGTGCGTGATCAGAATTAACATTATGCATTATGCAGAATTAACAATTAGCATTATGATTATGTAATTCATTAATATTCAGTTGTATTGTTTTATTTTTATTATTCAATTATGATCACGCCTCATTTCTCACATTCTGCCTGAATCATCTAAATTACATTATTATTATTATTATTGTTGTTGTTGTTAAATTATTTACTGTTAATTAACAGATTCATCAATGTGTTTATTTAATTACACTCGTTTTAGTTGATTATTAGCATGAATGTTATTTCAATAATTTATATTTATTATATGATACATTATTTAATTATTATTAAACGATCTGAATGTAATCTGTACATTATGATAATGATAGTATAATGATATTGAAAATATCGGGGAGGTTTATGAACCAGAGAAACTAACCATGAGCCCTAAAATTTGATTTCACCCAAATTTCCTTCTTGAAATTTGTATTTATTTATGTTGTTTTTAAATGACAATCTGCCTGTATGTCTGTGCAAAATATTCTGCATTTATATGTTTGATGCTGTGTTTAGGTCACACTCATGCTGGTCAGCTCTTCCCTCTGACGCTCCTGGCGTTCCTGGTGAATCCGTACTTCTGTGGACTTTACCGCATCTCGGAGCACACCACCATCTACGTTACTCCCGGAACGGTTTATTACGGCATCCCGATGAGAATCGGCAGCCGTGCAGAGATCACACAGATCACACTGAAATCTGCCTGAGTGCACACACACACAGATACACGTTTGATTGAATGCTAGAAAATGCTACTAAAATAACAGCACTTTGTATTTTAAATAATTGGTTTAAAGTTTGTATGAATCATAACCCGTAATATGATGACAGTCAGAACAATTTGTTGTCTACATTTATCACCACATTATATTCATTCATCTTCAGTAATTTGTAAAAGGCCTAACCCAACATTCATGCTAGCAAGCGACAAAGCCACAGGCGATCGTTCTTTTTCTACATACGTACATGATGCAGTGTGCGATTTCAGAGACAAAGCAAAATGAGATTTTCTAAATTATATGCGAATTAGGTTTGGTACAGTAAAGAAGCGGCAGATTCAAACGGCTCAGATGAGTCCTCGAACCCAATCCTATGGCGCTCGTGGTCTGGCGTTTCTTCAGTTCCATGTGCACAACTTTGGTTCCTACCTGCAATTAGTGTTGTTGGTAAATGAGACCTTTAGGTGTACTCGTGTTCAACGCTCGTGAATCGAAGAGGGCTTTGGCTGAACGCGCGTTGTGATGACGTCACCTGACGTGTCTCGGCTCAAATCTGTGGTAAATTTTGAAAAAATTGCGAGGTCTTTTGAATATTGCGGCGTTTCTTTGATTACGCGTTAATATCTGCGATCGCAAAATCGCTAAATCCTGGAGGGACTGACTTATAAGTGTGGTTTCATCCTCTCATTAAATGTGTATAGAGATATTACAAAGAAAAATAAAGCTTAGAAGGATGTAGCATTGATTGTTGGTGCATCTGTTGAGTGTATGGTACGGTTAGCGTTAGTACGGCTTAATACTGAGTGTATGGTACGGTTAGTACGGCTAGCTCGTTTTGCTAATCTAGTGATTTGTCACTTGATAGTGTGAATGTAAGGGAACACGGTGGCGCAGTGATGGAGTGCGCAGTGTTGCTGTCTTCGATCCTGAGCTCTATGTTCTCCTTGTGGGTTTCCTGCAGGTTCTCCAGTTTCCTCCCAACTCCCAGAAATATGCTTGTAGGTGGATTGGTGATGCTAAATTGCCCGTAGCTGTAAATGTGTGCGCGTGCATGGTATCCTGTAACAAACTGGCGTCCCATCCAGAGTGAATTCCCACCTCACGCCTAGTGTTCCCGGGATAGACACCGGATCCACTGTGACCCTGACCGTGATGAATTGTTTACTGAAGATAAATGAACGACCATTTGTTGTCTCTCACATCATACAGTTTCATCAAATTTCCATTACTTTACCTTCGATAAAAATGAATGCCAATAACATTCCAGTAATTTGTGTTAGAATGAGCCCGGATCATTTTTTAGGATTACAGAATGTTCTATCAGTCACCGATGCTATAGTGAACCACAAAAAGTACCCTTTATGTTGTCACACACAGGTCTAATTCTTGAATCAGGGTTTCTAGTGTGTAGTTAGGATTATGTGCCATTGGTTTGATTTGTAGGATATGGTTATGGGTTATTATTGCTGACTAATTAAACAATATTCAAGTAATTGACTCAATTTTCTGAAACAGAAGGCAGACAGCAAACACCAGAGCAATATAGACACATGGACAAACCCTTCAAATGCTTCTCAGTAAGGGTAGTTTGGTGATTCCAGTCCCAGAGCTTGTTAGCTAGCCGGTTAACATTAATATTAGCAGTGAAGATTTACGAATAATGCCGGTTTTAGACCGTAATTTTAGCTGCGTTTTAATATTACTCGTCACATTGTACGAGATCTTAATAAACTCTGTTCTGAATTCTATAACACACTGTGTGATAGCATGAGTTCTCTAGATTATATGAAGAAGATCCTCTAACGATAGACCTGCGATTAAATGAAACCACTATGTACGACACTGCTTACGTCATCAATCAGCGTGATACGGAAATCATAAGGAGGTGTTTTTCTGTCTATTAGCAAGTTTCGTTCAGGTTTCTCCACCACCACTACTGTATCTGTCCCGTGAATTGGGTGTCCTGATGTTGATGAATTTTATACACGCATCGCAGCAGCACTCACACTGTTAGAACTTTGTCGTCAGCCATCTTTCTCCGTGGCACTAGATCATGACAAGTTCATACTTGACATTTTGTTCCTTTTATGACCTTTTACTGTGTTTTATAGGCTACAGTACGGCATTTGAACTGTATGAATGTAGACTTAACTATTTTTAAAGCAGCACAAATGAGGGTTCAGCGTGTGTGACCTAGTTAATTTTCCAAGTTCATAAATTTCAAGTGTGGATGAAGGATAGATTTTAAACGAATGTACGTTGTTGTTCATTTAAATGTGTCTTAAGTTAAAAGGTAATAAAGTTAATAGAGCCCTGGGAAAATGAGTCCTGACTACATAAAACCTTTAGAAATGTTTCTTTAATGTGTGTTAACAGAATATTGAACTGGGGAACATAGGAATTACAAATATGTACGTAAATATTTATAACTTTACCTCATGTCAGCTAGCTGGATAACGTTTATTTGAATGATTATGGACATTTTGGAGACTTTTGTCAAATTTATAAAAAGGTTCTCTTTGAGTAAACTTATTTTGCAGAAATTACTTATAAATGTTATTTACATGTCGTCATTAAATACGTGAGAGGTTTTATTGCTTAAAAGCATAAATAATTGATATAGAAACGTGACTTAAAATTCTTTCAAAATTCCTGTCACGTTAGCATTAAGCTAACAACCAGCTCGCTTCAAAATGCCCGCGACCTCCATATATGGACTCCTACGCTCCACCTCTGTGTCGATAAAGACACGCCCCCTCAAAGCGGCTGTTATTTATATATGCATATATATATAATGTGTGTAACTCCTTATGCACCACGTGTTGGCTCTAAATATGGAGTTATATTACAGAATAACTTTCTGCAACTGGTGATGTGATAAATGTCATTTAATATTTCATAACTGCTGCAAATCTATCAGGGTTGAAACGCTAGGAAAGTGATGCATGTAGTTTGAGAAAGAGAAAAACATAAACAGTCTTATTTCTCAGGTGGAGGTGGTGCTTTCTTTTTAACTGCCCGCAGTATGGCTTGTTGGACCACCGGGTACAGCTTGTGGCAGCCCTCCACGCAGGTTCTGACGGCCGCCGTTAATGTGTCCTCGCGCATCTCGCCGTCCGCCTGCAGCCCGGAAATCTGGTTCAGGTTGGGGAGAAGCGCCACCGCGACGCGGCCCTGGTTCTCCCCCGCGCCGCTCTGCTCCTCCGCCAGGTCGGGGTCCACGAGGCACCGCTCTCCGTCCTGCCTCAGTGCGCAGCCCAGCACCGTGTCGTACATCTCGATGCCGGCGTCCGCAAGCGCCATGGACGCGCACGTGACCGCGTGCGCCAGGACGGAGCCGTCGTTCTCCAGCACCACGACGTTCACGTCGACCTGGGCGCGCGGGTAGCGGTGCAGGCACGCGCCGGGCTGCAGGCTCTCGGCCAGCGCCGCGGACAGGTCGCGCTCCTCGGCGTTCTGGATCCACGCGCCGCGCTTCGGGCAGGAGAACGGCGCCAGGCGGAAGTCGCATACGAGGCGCCCGCTTTTCATGTCGGTCTCGTCCTTGCGCTCCGTTTCGCGCGGACCGTACACCGAGCAGATGATCTTCGTGTTGCCGGCCTCGAGGTACGCAGAACCCTTGGCCTGGCTCACGAGTCCGCAGCGCGCGAATACCGGGCGAACATCACCGTTTCCTCGCACGCCCTGCCTCCTGCTGCTGCTGCTGCTGCTGCTGACTTCAGAAACCGGAGAAACAAATAATAAAGGAGATTGTGACAACTCCGGTCCACGGATACGTTTAGTATCTACCGGCATGTTTCACTTTGTGCACGTGAGCACGAAACCGGAAATGCGTACTGTTTTTTTTTTGTTTGTTTGGGGTTTTTTTTTTGTTTAAACCGTGGCTTCCTTTGATCATTATCGCCATCTACCGGACTGGAGTGTAACCTGTTTAACCGTCGGCAACAGTTGTGCTTATTTACAGTATAATAAAATCTGCTTAAAGGTGCAGTATTCACTAATTGTCATTTATTACAAGTAAAAAAAAAATAATGTGGGGAATTATTTACAAATGATTATAAACAAATGAAAAAACTACGTTAAAATTTGAGATGCAATTTAGCAATATTATGTTGCTGATTGTAATTACTACTGTAATAAATGACTGTAATTGCTAGTTGCTTTTTGCACCATCAGCCTACACATTCACAATAATTCTGCAATATTAACATTTATTCATTTGTTATTATTTGTTGCTCACCCTCTATTGTGAACTGTGCAATAATCCACTGATCACTTTTTCTGTATATAAACGAGGTGTTACTCATCTGTATATTCATATTTGTATTCATCTGTACGTACACTGAGGTGTTCATAGTGTACATATTATTATTATTATTATTATTATTATTATTATTATTATTATTATTATTTACTGTTATTATTATTATTTTTCTATTCCTATTGTATATATTTTTTAGACATTTTTTTCAATTCTATTCCTATTTAATGTGTATTCTTTCCTGTGTGTTTTTGTTTTGTGTGTAATTGAACTGCTGTAACGGGGGAATTTCCCCAGAGTGGGATCAATAAAGTTTTTTTTTATCTCATGTCTTTATTAGATACGTTCTGTCTAATGCAATCAAGATTTCATCAAGACCTGTTTTTGTTATTTGAACTCTTTTTTTGGTCAATGCACTTTCTAACTGCACACTATTTAGACAATCTGATGGCTAGTGTCTCTTTTACTTTACACGTTTACTGCCTCTGTTTTTTTAGTGCACTCCAGCCTGCCTACCTCACATTAGTACTTGTAGTATATCAGACATCGTTTAGTGTATATACTGTATATCCTAATATATATCCTACTCCACCGTGCAGTGCAATTTCCAACCAATTTATAACACTTTCTCTAACAGTAATGATGGCTTATCGTAATGAATGCAGGGTAAGAATGTCATAACTTCCGGGATTAATGTGCATATGGCAATAATAATAACTCTTGAATCTTGAATCCATCTCGTACTCATGGGACAGCGTTGCATTGTGTCCTATTAAACCCCCACCCAGGTGAGTCTGACTGACACGTCACGTGACTGCACTGACCCTAATTCTCACCTACATGAATATGTACGCACGTCGACGCTGAGAGCACGCGGTGACCTCTGCGTATAGCGGTGCGCTCGTGATCCGGACAGCCTACAGCGCGTGCTAAACGTCTTCAAATCAACGACTCACGAGCCGAGGGTCACGTCAGAAGTAGCAGATCTTTGCAACATTTCTCACCTGAGCGCGAGATTTTTTTGTGTGTGCCTTAAGTGCGTTATCCTGGAGCGCGCGCTCTGTGTAATGAAGAGCCGGTTGGCTGTTGGATGGACCGGACCTGACCGGACTGACTCCGCACGCGCACACCGCTCGCTGCCAGTGAAGTTAACTCCCCGGTCCTCAATCAGGTCGCAAGCGCCTCGGTGTCTCCGGTGGCGTCTCCGTCCGGTTGCATTCCCCCTACACCAACCCGGCCGTGGAGAGCTGAGCGCGTGGCAGCATGGAGGAACTGGCGCGTGAGAGCATCCGCAGCATCAGCCTGCTGTACAAACCGGCCCGAGGTACCGAAGCAGCACCGCGTCTCGGCTCATTCGGTGCAGTTTTCATCATGCTGAAGTCTGCACTCGGAGCCGGACTCCTCAACTTCCCCTGGGCTTTCGAGAAGGCAGGAGGTGTGAGCAGAGCCGTCAGTGTAGAGATGGTAAGCAAGTTCTCATTTCCTCCAAAGCAGAGTCCAAAACGCTTGTTAAATAAGCATGAATATTCATAACTATGCAAATTTATAAACGCCCCCCCCCTCACCGTGTCCTCCTGACAGCCTTCATTAGGCCTACTCAGACAATGTTACAGAAAGTTTACAGAATCAGAGTCATGATTTACATCTTGTTCTCACTGATTTGTTTTTTTTTTTTTTGACAGCAGGCAAACATGTAGAGCGTTACCATGACAACCACTGTACATACAACCATTCATTAGCAAAATTAGCACACACTATGCAGCTCCAGGTTATTCCGGATTCGATCCTGAGCTCGACTTGAGACCCTCGGGGTTCCCTGGTTTCCTCCCAGGTGAACTGGTTACAAAGTGTGAACTTTGTACTTTTGTCCTACACTAGCACTTTGCATCTTGTCACTTTATATATATATATATATATATATATATATATATATATATATATATATATATATATATATATATGTATGTTTACATATTTTTGTAATTATTCCTATTCCTATTCTATTTTTATTATTATTTCTATTATCGTTTTTATTATTATTATTATTATTATTATTATTATTATTATTATTTTAATTCTCCATCTATATTGATGCTTTGGCAATATTGTATGTAAACAGTCATGCCAATAAAGTACTTTCAACTGAAAGAGAGAGAGAGAGAGAGAGAGAGAGAGAGAGAGAAACCGGTAGAGAGAGAGAGAGAGAGAGAGAGAGAGAGAAAATGTACAAGAGAGTTTGAAAGAGAGAGAGAGTGTGTGTATGTGTGTGTACACTTTTCTCATTAGGGTGTAAATTGCATGCTGTTCTTCACATGCTGCTACTAAGAAAGTGTGTTTGTGTGTGTGTTTGTGTGTTTGTGTGTGTGTCACAAGCTATCTACACCATATATAACAAGCTATATGCAAAATAAACCATAAGAAAGAGAAGTGTGTTGTTGTTGTTTATAGTAAGAATGAAGGCGTAATCTCAATATAGATGTGTTTTTAAATGATATTGTAATCTAAAAAATAATGACATTCAATTATAATTATATGGATTTCATTTATTTATTTATTTTTATAAAAGAAACTGGACCAGATGCACACGCACTGTGCGGTCTGTAAACATTTATGTTCTCTAGAATCCAGTGGGGCAGTGGTGGATCAGTGGTTAAAGGCTCTGGGTGACTGATCAGAAGGTCAGGAGAAGGTCAAGCCTCAGCACTGCCAAGCTACCACTGCTGGGCCCTTGAGCAAGACCCTTAACCCTCAAGTGCTCAGGTGTATAAATGAGATGAATGTAAGTCGCTCTGGATAAGGGCGTCTGCCAAATACCAAAAAATAAAAAATCCATGTTGAAACTATGTATTAATTTTATTTGAGTTTAATTTTAGTAATCTTCATTAGTACGCAGCGTGGAGAGGAGGTTTGTATATTGTGTATTAGCACTGGGTCAGGGTCAGGTCTTTTCTCCTTCTCAGGTGTCTCTGATATTCCTGATCAGCGGCCTGGTGATCCTCGGGTACGCCTCGTCTATCAGCCGGCAGAACACGTATCACGACGTGGTGAGAGAAGTGTGCGGCCGCAGGATCGGTTATCTCTGTGAGATCTGCTTCGTCTTTAACCTCTTCATGATCTCTGTGGCCTTCCTCGTGGTGGTGCAGGACCAGCTGGAGAAGTGTAAGTGAAGTGGGGGGAAAGGGTGTGTGTGTGTGTGTGTGTGTGTGTGTGTGTGTGTGTGTGTTTCTTTTTACTCCGTATGAAAATCAGTGTAGTCGTGATGTGTCATTCACAAATGAGTCGACTCTTTGAGATGACTCTTTTAGCTGAATGCTGAGAGCCGACTTGCATATATGTGCCATGTTTATTTTATTTGTTTATTTTTTACATCTTTATTTCTATCTTTATCATCTTCGTAAGCCGTAATCCTCGAGATTAAAACATTAAAATATTTCACATTATGTGTAATGAATCTAGAATATATGAAAGTTCCACTTTTTGAATTAAAAAAGCTTCGGAAGGGCGGTACTAAATGAAAAAAATGAGATCTTTAAACAAAAATAACAATTTACACCGATCTTCCTGTTCAAAAGTTTACACCCCCCTGGATCTTAATGTATCGTGTTGCCTTCTTGAGCATCGGTGAACGTTTGCACCTTTTGTAATAGTCGTGTACGAGTCCATCGGTCTCGGATCGGATCTCGACATCATATAGTCGCTGTTGGAAAGGGGTGAAATATACAGAAGACGCTGGAAAAGTAAAGAATGTGGAGGACGTGGAGGATTTTTCTGAAGAACAGTGGGCGGTTTAACTGCTCAGGACAAAACAAGGGACTCGTGAAGAACTCTCACAGAACATACACACAGTCATTGATCATACAGGTAACGACACAGGATTAATAATCGAGCGTGTGTAAACTTTTGAACTGGTTCATTTGTGTAAATTCAGTTATTATTGTGTCTTGTGGACTAGATGTAAACATCTGCTATGTGAAATAGTTTATTCAGGGCAGGACTAAATAAAAAATGCAATTTGAATGATTCCTCTTTTCATTATTATTATTATTATTATTATTATTATTATTATTATTATTATTAAGCAGATTCTGCAAGGGGTATGTAAATGTATGACCTCACCTATATCTGTTCACATCCTCTTAATCATTAAGAATGGAGGGGGACCCCCAAATCAAATAAAGAAATGTGGTCAGGTCCACAAATTAGCAAATGATAAAGTGGAAATAAAAACAATGACATTTTCTGTCTCTTGTATAAACCTTCTAATCGTAGCTGATGGTCAAAAAATAATTCCGTTGCCGGTTTCTAATCGTGTTAAAGACGCGGATTCAAGTTGTATGCTTTAAAAGTTTCAGCGTTTCAGTTCGTTCATTTTTAATTGAGTATCTTTGTGTGTGTTTAGTGTGTTTGTCCTTATATGAAATGGTGACAGGAGCAACGGTGATGCAACATCACTGGTATACAGATCAGAGCGTCGCACTCTTCATCGTGTGCCTCGTCATCATCCTCCCTCTGTCCATCCCCAGAGAAATCAGCATCCAGAAATACACCAGGTATTCTATCAGAGGACGTTCTGTGAATTAATGGTTCTTCATGGCTGATTACAGTAGAAACGTGTGTGTGTGTGTGTGTGAATGAATGAATGAATGAATGCCTTTTATTGTCACTATACACATGTACAATGAAATTAAGAGCCACTCCTTTTTGTTCCGTGCAAACGTACATTCAATAAACAAGAAGAATAAACAGATAAATAAACAGATAAATAAACAAGATAAATAAACAAGATATTGGGGTGGATGGGGGAGGTGCTATGAAATGCACAGTTTTGAGACACTATATACATATGCTGTATGTGTGTGTGTGTGTGTGTGTAAAATGCAGTGTATTAGGAACCCTGGCTGCTACGTACCTCGGCGTGGCTGTAATTGTTAAATATTACCTGAAAGAGGAGCACAATGCAGATCTCCGTCCTCAGTGCACAGGGTGAGTCTGTAAAGGAGCCCAAGACAAGAAGGCTTGTATATAAAATATCATTTTCGTAAAAACTCCCTTAATAACTTTTTGTTTGTTTGTTTGTTTATATTCGATGTTAAAGAAATCTGTATAGTTTCTTGTAGTCGGCAGTGAAACGGCTCTGCAGGAGTTCAGTGGATGATGAAGCTTCCGAAGGGAAAAAACTACTTCGAAAACACTTCGTTCTGGTTTCTACATAGAACCTTTAAGTGACAGCGGAAGAACCCGTAAAGGTTCTCCGTTTGTTTGACCCTCAGCTCCATCAGCTTCGATTGTTTCACAAGGAGTTTTCCGTTGTTACCTGAACGAGGTCTTTAACAGCGCAGATCGATAACAGCTCAAAATTACTCTGCACAGTAGATAGGTTTCATTATTCATACATGAGTTATGTAAGTGTGTGTGTGTGTGTGTGTGTGTGATTATTTTCCTATTACAGCATGTCCCCATGTGTTTTATTCCTCTTTACCGACAATTTACCAACGATTACGCTATTCTATTTATTAATGACTGACCCATGGCGCATTGTAAAAGGTTTATTGTGCTGATTTGCTGTAGTGAATGTGCTGTTACTATGGAAACGAAAAGAGCGCACGCATTGATATAAACCTGAGCTACTGTCAGAGCTGCTGTTCTAGACAACTAATCAACACCTTCTGACCAATCAGAAAGAGTGTTGTGGTGTGATATGAGTTCATTCATTGCAAATCATTTGCGTTAAGGAATTAAAGCAGGTGATTACACTGAGATTAAAAATGAAAACGTCTGCGTCTGCGCTGCAGGTTGGACTCGTGGGCCTCCATGTTCAGCGTCGTTCCCACCATCTGCTTCGGCTTCCAGGTGAGATCCTGTTTTATGTTCACCTGGAGATGATTTATTTACACTTTCTCCTGGATATAGCTACTTTTCATGGTGATATTTATGGTGTGTGTGTGTGTGTGTGTGTGGTTCAGTGCCATGAAGCCTGCATTGCTATTTATAGCAGCATGGAAAACAAAAAGATCAGTCACTGGGTCTTCATCTCTGTAGTGTCCATGATCTTCTGTCTGCTCATCTACACTCTCACAGGTGAGTCAGCTGTAATGCCATTTCTAATGTCTCCTATATGACCTGTTGTGTCACCTGTAAATAACACTGTTTTAGAAGGTTAGAAGTTACTCTGAACATAATAACCGTCTCTTATCTGATGACAGGAGTGTTCGGTTTCCTCACATTTGGACGGAGCGTGGCGTCGGATATTCTGATGTCATATCCTGGAAACGATGTGGCGATGATCATCGCCAGGCTGCTGTTTGGGATCTCCATCATCACAGTCTATCCCATAATACTTCTCCTGGGCAGGTGCATATACAATACATGTATCTTCTCATCATGATTATGGTCTACCTTAAAATGCTATGAAATGTGCTGCAACACACACACACACACACACACACACGCACACACCGTGTTCTTTCCTCAGGACCGTCATCCTGGCGTTGGTGCTGCGTCACCAGGAGCGACGCGCCATGGTTACGGTGGAGTTCGAGTGCCGTTGTCGAGTGCTTCTGACCGTCCTGTGGATCGCCGTGACGCTTCTCATTGCTGTCTACGTTCCGGACATGAGTGACGTCATTAGTGTGATCGGAGGAATCAGCGCCTTCTTTATCTTCATTTTTCCTGGTGATATATTCACACACACACACACACACACACACAAACAAATGGCAAGAAATACAAAGAAAATGGGAATAATGATCAATTGAAACTGTTCTCTTACAGGGCTGTGTCTCATTTTCGCCATGCAGACAGAACCATTAGATCACAGATTAAAGTGAGTGATGATTTGACATTACATACATTCCCGTGTAGCTATTAGGGGATTCGTTTTTACAGAAATAAACACTGGTGTTGTTCAGAAGCAAGCGTAATTCCCTGTTAATAGCACTGCATTTCACTTTCATCACTGCGTTGCAGTCGTGCCACAGTGAAATGCGATCGCTGTCCAATCACAGCCGTGAGCAGTACTCAGGAGGCGTGGCTTCTGAAAGCACTTACGGAACGAGCTCTCATCCTTTCCTTTTTCCTACTAAATTGAACCCTTATTCATGACACTTTCTCGCATCGTTTCTAAAACCTAATAAAATAGTTTGCGTTAATTGATATGAATGAAATACTCACACCAATGAATCGGTGAAATGATGTAATCGAGCGTCTGTGCTGGCGTCCTTCGTATGGTTTCTCTTACCGAGTTAGCGTGGAGGATCGATGGAGGATAATATGCACCTCTGACACACATTCAGTGTGATTTGCTTTTCTGTCTGACCTGGAACCTCCTCTGTAAGCTCTGACCTTGTCTGTCACTATTAAACGTCGCGGTGTTTGTTTGTTTTTTCACAGGATGTTCCTGACAGGATGGGGCGTCATCACTGTTGTCGTTGGAGCCTTCATCTTTGGCCAGAGTACCACCGTCGCTGTCATGGAGTTCAAACACAAGGCTTGATCATCATCATCATTATATTATATTATTATTATTTTATTAATTACAAAATGAATAAAGACAGGGTTTATCTGATGCTGATGCTGGAGGAATTCGTCCTACTTACTTACCTCCATCATCCACATTTTTACTGTTTCCGAGTAGAAATAATGAGCAGTTTAATCAGGTTTAATACATTTAATTAAATTGTCTAACATGAGAATATATTTAGCTAGCATTGGATTGAGTATTAATACGAGAGTTTAAATTAGCCCACTGTCAGACGTTTCCTTAAAAAAAAATAAAAGAAGATTTTAACTCACTGATTGAGGATAGTTTTTGATTGGATCCAGCAAAACGCTCAAAACATTTTATCTTTTTTAAAACTGTTGTTTTACATTACACAGTAAAAACCTGTGGTGAAAGGTTGCCATTTTGGAAGGTGGAATTCATTGTAATTGTAAGCTGTGTTAGAATATTTTTGTCGTTTGTCATTATTATTATTATTATTATTATTTATGCCATTGATATTGATACTGTATATAATAAAAGAAAAGTTCTAAAATGTCTATACTGTGACAATTTTTTATCAAATGTGTGAAAGAAAAATAAAAAAGGATTTCCAGACCCATGCTGTTTTTTGTTTTTTTTAAAGCTATGTTCTTGGTCAACTTGCTGGTCATCGTCTACGTTATTTCTTAAGTGTAATGAACATTTAATTCATGAAATCTTGCTGTCAGGTTCATCTACAAGTTTCGAGACAATATGAAATTGTATGATTGTTATTTATTTCAATTTGCGATTCTTTCACCTCGAACCTCAGGCTGTAAATCTGACACTATTTCATGACCATATGAATTCGTCTCTTTCTATTGGACACCAATAGAATTCATATTACATATACATATACAGAATTCATATTACATATACAGAATTCATATTACATATTACATATACATATACAGAATTCATATTACATATTACATATACATATATAGAATTCATATTACATATTACATATTACATATACAGAATTCATATTACATATACAGAATTCATATTACATATTACATATACATATACAGAATTCATATTACATATTACATATACAGAATTCATATTACATATTACATATACATATACAGAATTCATATTACATATACAGAATTCATATTACATATTACATATACATATATAGAATTCATATTACATATTACATATTACATATACAGAATTCATATTACATATACAGAATTCATATTACATATTACATATACATATACAGAATTCATATTACATATTACATATACATATACAGAATTCATATTACATATTACATATTACATATACAGAATTCATATTACATATACAGAATTCATATTACATATTACATATACATATACAGAATTCATATTACATATTACATATACAGAATTCATATTACATATTACATATACATATACAGAATTCATATTACATATTACATATACATATACAGAATTCGTATTACATATTACATATTACATATACAGAATTCATATTACATATACATATACATATACAGAATTCATATTACATATTACATATACATATACAGAATTCATATTACATATTACATATACATATACAGAATTCATATTACATATTACATATTACATATACAGAATTCATATTACATATACATATACATATACAGAATTCATATTACATATTACATATACATATACAGAATTCATATTACATATTACATATACAGAATTCATATTACATATTACATATACAGAATTCATATTACATATACAGAATTCATATTACATATTACATATACAGAATTCATATTACATATTACATATACATATACAGAATTCATATTACATATACAGAATTCATATTACATATTACATATTACATATACAGAATTCATATTACATATTACATATACATATACAGAATTCATATTACATATACAGAATTCATATTACATATTACATATACATATACAGAATTCATATTACATATACAGAATTCATATTACATTTACATATGCAGAATTCATATTACATATACAGAATTCATATTACATATTACATATACATATACAGAATTCATATTACATTTACATATACAGAATTCATATTACATATTACATATACATATACAGAATTCATATTACATATACAGAATTCATATTACATATACAGAATTCATATTACATATTACATATACAGAATTCATATTACATATACAGAATTCATATTACATATTACATATTACATATACAGAATTCATATTACATATTACATATACATATACAGAATTCATATTACATATACAGAATTCATATTACATATTACATATACATATACAGAATTCATATTACATATACAGAATTCATATTACATATTACATATACATATACAGAATTCATATTACATATACATACACAGAATTCATATTACATATACAGAATTAATATTCATGTTTTTCACTGTTTATTCTGAAGTTTCCACTCATACATCAATTGAGCTGAGTGCTGCCTGATTTTACATTGCAGACTGCAATTTATTTCCATAATTTGTTTTTATAAAAAAATTTTTTTTTAAAAATGTAATATATAAACATACCACTGATGGCTTAAAAGTCACACACACTCATGTTTGTATTATATTCTTCATTGTTGTTCATGTTAAAATACAACATGTTTGCATTAGAGCCTGAGGAAGAATCCAGAGAATAGCTGCAGTGTAAGTTATTATTGTAGAAAAATTAGTAAAAGTTATATATATATATATATATATATATATATATATATATATATATATATATATATATATATATATAATATCTATATATCCGGTCAGCGTGTATGAGCGGACCGGAAGTAGCCGCAGTAGTAGTTCCGGTAGAGGAGCGGTTTTCAGTTTAACGATGACGGCGGCGGTGTTTTTCGGCTGTACTTTTATCGCTTTCAGTCCCGCTGTGGCTTTATTCCTGCTCACCATCGCCCGAGATCCTCTGAGGGTCATTTTCCTCATCGCGGGGTGAGTAACTTTAATAAAACGCCGCGGTGACTGTTAGCTCACCGGCTAAAAAGGTTAGCTAGCAGTGTTAGCTTGGAACTGATGACGCGGTAGTTATTAAAGTGCGCGTGATACAGATTTCCCTCTTCACTGAGCTCAGACCAGCTGAGAACTTATTATTAAAATGTTCTTCTTCTGTGTGGCCTTTAACTAACCAGCTACTCGTTTAGTGAAATAAGCTTCACTGCCTTTGAAATCTCACAAAAATGTTCTGGCGTCACACTTCATAACATTTCGTACATGCGCGGAACCTGCGCGCGCGCACACACACACATGTATACTTTGACTATAGATTGATTAGATTGATGTATAAATACAGACTTCATAATGCATACACACACTTTAACAGGAACACCTGTACACCTGCTCATTTATTCAGTTCGTTAACTAATCAGCCAATCACGCGGCAGCAGCACTGCGCATAAAACCACGCAGATACAGGTCAAGAGCTTCAGTTAATGTTCACATCAAACATCAGAACGAAGAAAAAGTCTGATCTCTAAAGTCGTGGCGTGGATGATGGTACCAGATGGGGTTGTTTTGAATATTTCAGAAACGGCTGATCTCCTGTGATTTTCACACACAGCAGTCTCTAGAGTTTACACACTGCTCACCTGGCACCAACATCCACGCCTCTTCACATCAGACTTTAGAGATCAGACTTCTTCTCTGTTCTGATGTTTGATTATTATTATTGAACATTAACTGAAGCTCTTGACCTGTACCTGTGTGGTTTTTATGTGTTGTACTGCTGCCACAGGATTTCTGATTACTTGATTAGTTAACTGAATAAATGTACTGTTGTTCCTAATAAAGTGGACGGTAGGTGTACATGCATACATTAGGGCTGGGCGATATTGCCACAAAAAAAAAAAATCTTGATTATTTGTTTTTTCTTCAACTTTATGAACGATTGTAGATTATGATTTTTGTTCTTTCATAATGCAATTGAAAAATGATGCAATTTAATTATAAAGTTTAATTATTTTTTTAAAAATAGAATGTAGTTATAGAATAGAATACGAAAATGTAGATGTGCAAAACTAGTAACAGCGCCGACTGTAGCGAATAGTTTGAACAATACTTTAAAGTAAACATTGTTAAAAAAAAAACAATAAACATTATTTGCATTATTTGCTATAGGAGGCGCTGTTACTGTTTTTGCACAACTCAGTGAACCCTTCTTTCCCGACAGAGTAAGCGGATATCACGTCTGTCGTGACATGAAATGCCACCGCAGCCGCGAAGTCGACTCGGGGTATTCTTCTCAAATCCGCGTTCCTTCCCCGTTTACGGAGCGTCTTCAAATCAGCGCGGCTGCTCGCGGCATCAGAAATAAACAAAGTAAAACTTCTTACCTTTTAAATGAGTTATACTGTATATACACAAGTTTTAGCTTTAGACCCATCAACACAGAGACATATTCGTTTGTTCAGTGTAAACACTGGCTCTAGGAAAATGGACATGACGTTTCAACCATTTGTCATGGACTCACGTTGGATCCTTGGGACGATTTTAACGATTTCATTCCCATCGTTAAAAATTTTCCACCATCTTGGATTTTTTGGTAAAACGTACTTTTGCGAACTAGTCCTCGGTCTTTCGTTCGATCGGGACCAAAGCAGTGCCGAACGATTCTGTGGAGTTTCACTGACTTTCAACTCTACGTAGCTATAGTATGTGAAAACAGGAAGTGGGCGTGGCCACTTTTGCGTAAATGGCTGTAACTCTTGAATGAAAGGAGATAGTCATTAAACTTGGCATGTTTATGTATGAGGGCAAAACATTTTGCGAGGTTTTGCCACATGGTGGTGCTATAATACCAAAAAACATGAAATTGGCTGTAACTATGGAACCTTTGATCCGATTGACTTAAAAATGCTGCATGTAGTGTCTGTGTCTCTGGTGCGATCGGTGTCTATGAGGACATTTAGGTATGCTGAGAAACATGGCTGCCATCGACCAATCAGATTTCAGCAGCTATTAGACGAGGTTACCAATGGCCAATCGGAACGAAACTTGGTGGACCTATTTGACGCTTGGTCTAAGAGGTTTGTGCACTTAGTTCGTCCACTAGGTGGTGCTATCGCGATTTTTGTAGGTGTTAACGGTTGTATATAACGCAGTGTTTTGAAAAAAACACAAGTAAGGTACATCAAATGATAGATCTTCACATACTAAACAACTTTGCCTCAAGAGCCATGTGGGTCCGTCAAACCGTTCGGTAAATATTTCAGATAATTTTAAAAACCTACTTTTGCCAATTAGTCATAGTTTTCTTTCGATCAATATCAACGAAACAAGTGCTACACGATTCTCTGGAGGCTGTTTCTAAATAATTATCAAAAAATAGTTGAGCTTTCGATTTTACGTCTCGACGGCATTCCAAAAGTAAAGGTTGTGGACCTGGCCACATTAGTTACACAGTAATAACTCTTGAAGAGAACGAACTATTGTTCACCAAACTTGGGACACTTATGTAAAGGCTCAGTGTAAGGTCAACGGTCAAAAATGACTAAGTCTGGCCACTTGGTGGCGCTATTATGGTAAAAAAATAACTTTAAATGGTGTGTAAATGATTGTATATTATCCAGTGTTTCAGACATGCACGTGTTCTTTGTATCATCTGTTAGATCTCCTCATTCTGAACATCTTTGCCTCTTGGACCACTGCTGTCATCAAATCCTTCCTGAAATATTTGAGACTATTTTAAAAACAGGGTTTGGCGAACTAGTCCTAGGTTTTTCGCTCAACTGAAACAAACCTATTTCAGGACAGTTCTTTGGACTATTTAGATCAATAATTAAGCGACGCGCACACACACACACACACACACGGCTGTCCATATGATGTAAATGAAAACATGATTCATCAGACCAGGACTCCTTCTTCCATTGCTCCATGGTCCAGTTCTGATGGTCACGTGCCCATTGTAGGTGTTTCGGTGGTGTACAGGGGGTCATCATGGACACTCTGACCGCTCTGCAGCTACGCAGCTCCATACGCAGCAAGCTGTGATGCTCTGTGTGTTCTGACTCCTTTCTATCAGCACCAGCATGAACTTTTTCAGCAGTGTGTGCTGCAGTAGCTCTTCTGTGGGATCGGATCAGACGGGTTAGCCTTCACCCATGACCCTGTCACCGGTTCAGCGGTTCTCCTTCCTTGGACCACTTTTGGTAGGTATTAACTACTGCACCGGGAACACCACACAAGACCTGCTGTTCTGGAGAAGCTCTGACCCAGTCATCTAGACATCACAATCTGGCCCTTATCAAAGTCACTCAGATCCTTACACTTGCCCATTTTTCCTGCTTCCAACACGTCAACCTCGAGAACTGACCGTTCACTTGCTGCCTAATAAATATATGCCACCCCTTTACAGGTGAAACTGTAACCAGATAGTCATCAAGTTATTCATTTCACCTGTCAGTGGTTTTAATGTTATGGGTGATCGGTGTGTGTGTGTGTGGAGAGAGAGAGGAATTTCAGGAACGTGATGGAGAAATGAGGAACTGTACTGACACTGTTGTTCTTGTGTTGTGTTTGTCAGGGCGTTTTTCTGGCTCGTGTCGTTGCTGCTGTCGTCGTTGGTGTGGTTCATCTCCGTACAGATCAGTAATAAAGACAGCGGCTCGCAGCAGAAAGGCCTGCTCGTGTTCGGAGTGCTGCTGTCCGTCCTGCTGCAGGAGCTCTTCAGATTCGCCTACTACAAACTCCTCAAGTGAGAATGAGCTTCAACTCTTACACACGCTTCACGCATCAGTAAAGACGGGCACGTTAGCGTGCTGTTTTTAACATCTTTTAAATCATCTGATGCGATTTACAGGAAAGCGAATGAAGGACTGCTGGCCATCAGCCAAGAGGAGACGATGCCCATCTCTGTTCGCCAGCTGGCTTATGGTATTACACCTCACTAACGTTGTACAGCGAAACTTTACACCCCAGCAGGCCGACACATCTTTAAACGACGGCTTAAACAACGTCCAGGAGCTACGAGCCAATTTTAAAGCGAACCGAATGATGACCACTTGACATGAAAAAGAGCAAATAAATTTTTCCAGCTCAGAATGATGATAGAAATAATGTAATAAAATGCACAAGGTTGAAATAAAACATTTTTAAATGACCGATTCTGAGACATAAATCCATAAACGTAAAAGTATTATTACTCAGATGAGACCTCGCGTGTCTGCACGCCGCTTCCAGATCACATCCAAAGTCTGGAAACTTGCTTTGGTTATCTGAATTTCGAATCCGGACGCTTCATCAGACGACTCGTTTCAAGCGATTCGTTCGAATCAAATGATTCGTTGACTAATCGGATATTAGGCTCATATCTTTTTCCACGACTAAAGCCTGCAACTTCTGTTCACTCACCAAATCATTGAATCAAATCATTTGAAAATATAAATACACAAAATGAGCATATGCAGATTGAAAAATTATATTATTTCAGAATAAAATTAAATGTAAATGATAGGAAAACTGCTTTAAACACATTTATGTAAAGCTATAAGGAATCTGTAGTTCATAGCTCAGGTAAAGCAATTCAGATATTAAATATATATATATTTATATTTTTTATAACTCTGAGTTATACATCTGCAGATTATTTTTGATAAAAATAGGTGCGTCAAAGTGAGCCACATGTAATGAGGAATCATACAGCTGAAACAGAGGGACTCAATTGAACTGACTCACGAGTCAAATTGAATCAAATGATTTGGTTCAATGATTTGGTGAGTGAACAGAAGTTGCAGGCTTTAGTCGTGGAAATTGATATGAGCCTAATATCCGATTGGTCAAAGAATCATTTGATTCGAACGAATCGCTTGAAACGAGTCGTCTGATGAAGCGTCCGGATTCGAAATTCAGATAACCAAAGAAAGTTTCCAGTCTTTGGATGTGATCCGGAAGCGGCGTGGAGACACACGAGGTCTCATCCGAGTAATAATACTTTTAATTTATGGATTAATGTCTCAGAATCGGTCATTTAAAAATAACAGCTACAGATTAAAGCTGGTGTTTGTTTATTTTTATCACTCGTATTGTTTGTGTTGCAGGTCTAACTGATTACCGGTTCAACAGCAGACAACATGACAGTTTGATTAATAGTTTAATTAGATTTTGAAGTGTGTGTGTGTTCGTTCAGTGTCTGGTCTGGGATTCGGATTGATGAGCGGCGCGTTCTCAGTGGTTAACATCCTGTCCAACTCTGTGGGTCCGGGTACCGTGGGCATCCACGGAGATTCACAACATTACTTCATTTCCTCAGGTGAATAACCTCTCTCTGTGTGTTTGTGTTTCATTTCATCGTTTGGTTTGAAATTCTGTCATTTTCTTATTTTTTTTCTTCTCTGCAGCCTTCATGACTCTCGCTATAATCCTGCTGCACATGTTCTGGGGCGTCGTCTTCTTCGATTCCTGTGAGCGTCGGAGGTGGTGGTCACTCGGAGCTGTGGTGTGCAGTCACCTGTTCGTGTCATGCTTGGTAAGAATCACACACACGAGAAAGACACATGCACACACACGGAGAGAGACTGAAATTACTGGTGCTTTGTTGTTACTAGGCTACACAATGTTTACAATTACTTAGAAATAAAATAAAAGAGTTCAACATGTTTATCAGGGCATGCCGAGGGATTTATTTTATGTTCTGAATACAACAGTCTGATTGTATTCAACATCTGGATTAAGGGAGCAGCAAGAGGAAGAAGTTCCTCACAGTTTATTTATTACTTATTATTATTTCCATCATTCATTCATTAATCAGTGGTTAGAAAAAAATCATGATAACTTATAGTTGCATGTATTATTATTATTATTATTATTGGCCTATCAGTAGTTATAGATTATTCATCCTTAAAGACCATAAGAGAGACGTTTCCTGATGTATCTGCTGCGTCTTTAATTCAGAGTCACATCTGTGTAAAAGCTCAGGATCTCCTTCACGTGGTTTTTCCGTTCCAGACGTTCGTGAACCCGCAGTACGAAGGCAGTCTGATCCCCACCTACATGGTCCTGTGCGTGATGGCTGGCTGGGCGTTCTCCTGCGCCGGCGGTTCTCTGAGGAACCTCAGGCTTTGTCTCACCTGCAGGGACAAAGACTTCCTCCTGGTCAACCACAGGCCGAGATAACGGATCCTCACGCTGTACAGACTGGAGCACGACCAGTTCACCCATCTTCAATTCCTAGACTCTTGTTAGATCGACCGGACGGGACTGGGTTTTCCTTTTCTTTTTTTTTTTGTATGTTGTATCTGTTTGCTTTTCTGTCCCTGAACCTCAACTCTTTGTGTGTGTGTGTGTGTGTGTGTGAGAGAGACAGAAAGACAGAGAATTGTAAAACTCTGTATTTTTTTTTTTAAAACAAACTTTACAGGCAGTTCCTGCTGGTTTGGTTTGCGTGTTTATTCTGTTCTTCGTGCATTTCTTAACAACTCTAAAATGTCTTAAACCAGATTTACTGACACGTCGGTTCTCCGGACGGATCCGGATTACATCAGACGGCCCGAGTTGTCTTGAGATCCACACGAGAGTCGAAAGCCTGATCGGCGATACATCAGCGATCGGCTAACGCCAAAACTACGGAAGCATGGAGAGGACATCTTATGTACGTGTAGTTCAATCAAACAAACATTAAAATGATGTAAAATAATCCGTACGCGATGATGCCGAGGACATCCGGAATACATCTGGCCTTGATACGCGCTAACTCTACAACAAAGAAATGAACCAAACTAAGGAAGGCTTTAATTAAACCAGGGACTAATAATCAATCACATGACCCCAATTGAACTATGTATTTATTTATAACTCTGTGTGCGAGAGGCTCGTTTACGCTGAACACACCGCTCCTGCTCATGGTCGAGTTTTTAAAAAAAAACATTTTGACGACACATTCAGGATCCACGTGCGAAGAACAGAGGCTCGTGTTCCTCTAAAACCGTCACTTTATACTTTGTTGAGACTAATTACGTCCCGAAACAGTCTTTTCTGTATTAATACTAATGTACTGTTTTCATTTGAAGTTGTATTTTTGCTGAACGTTCCTATCAGAAGTGTGACTGATGAATGAATTATTTTCTAAGCCTAAGATCCTACTGTAACCTCAGCTGCGTGGCAGAAAAATGTATAAAACAGCACTGAACACTGATCTCGGCGCTCTTTTTCCCTTTTTCTTCAGGTTAGAAAACAAAATTTTCACAGCAATCCTCAAATAGTATTTGAACGTCTAAATTTGATGCTCTGTTTAATGTTAAGGGGGGGGTGGAAAAAAAAAAAGCAGATCCAAGTTTGAAGCTTTTAATTGTCTCATTGTTATGAAACAGGGTGGAGGTAATTCCAAAATTAAAATAAAATAAATATGAACTTAAAACAATTTCTAATGAAGCATTATACACAATGTACATCCTTTTATCAATTTCAGATTTTTTTTTTTCTTTCTTTAAATCAAAGGAAAATGTTAATGCAGAAAAATCCTAAAAAGAAAAGGGGGTGGGGGGAGGGGCGGAGTCAGGAAGAATTGTGTTAGAGAGAAAACAGAACGTTTCCTAATTGATACTCTGGCCTCGGTTGTCTCCACCTGACTGCTTTAACTCTGACGGCTAATAAAAGAAGTGAAAATAAAAACTGGATTTTTGTGTCTGACGTTTAAAAAGAGCCGAGTCGGACTGCGAGTCGGACTGCGGCGTGTCTTTGTGCGAGGAGGTTCGGGTCAGTAGTCGGTGTCCGAGCCCTCCGTGTTGTCCACGTTCCGAGACAGCATGTAGTTGTCCATGTCGATCGAACGACAGTTATTGATAGCATAGCGTAGCCGCTCCGCCATCACTGGTTGGCTGGAGTAGGGCGGGAGGCGGAGCTGGAAGAAACAGGTCTGAGACGTGGGAAGACTGTCGTACGGCTAGAGAGAGAGAGAGACGGAATAAACAAACAGACTGAGAATATGTTTGTGTGTGAGAGAGCGTGACTGTGTGTGTGTGTTTGTGTGTCTTACCCGGTCCACCTTCATGATCTGGAAGCGCTGCGAGATGTCGGCCGTGTTGGCGGGGAGGCGCGAACGTCCGGAGACAAAGCGCATGAACAGCATGCGTTCCTCGTTAGAGAACTCGTCGAGCGTCTGCCAGAACCACTGCACCAGCTGCTGCTGCTCCTCCACCTCCCGGTAACGCACCACCTTCTTCAGCACCTCCACGCTGATCTCCGCCAAACCGCACACCATCTGCTCCAACTGCCGAGCCGTCAGCAACGAGAGCAGAGGAACCGGCACGATCCACGACATGCCCTCCCGCACGGCCGCCACCTGACACACACACACACACACACCCTTGGTTACAGGTTGCGCTTTATACAAAATAATGAGCCTGACACAAAATTCTGGGACAGAAGATCAATCCAAAGAGAACATCCCCATGTGTATAAAGTGGAACCGACATGACAGGAAGATGCTCAGTATCTGCTTTTTAAAAATTCACCAAATACATAATTCAGGGTGCCATTACGTTTTTTTTGAACCAGTGCCTGTCAAACTGCTAAATCAATCCCTCCATGATAAACATTCATCCAGGAGCTTCTATAAAACACGTACACCTACCAGGAGACGAACTAAATTAAAAGCAACTGAAACAATTGATTAGGAAAAGGGGCGGAGTTAAAAAAATAAAAGTACTTCAGGCACTACATGAAACAGAGACACACACACACACACACACACACACACACACCTGGCGGTCGAGCTCGTGTAGCCGGTACTCTATGGCACGTTCTACGTACTCCTTCCTGTTGGAGAAGGTCAGCGGGATGCTGTTTCCTCCCGGAATGATGGGCACCATTTTCCCATCAGCACTCTGACCCACAAACGAATCCAGAGGAATCATCTACGGAAAAAGCAAACATTTATGCTTATTTTTATTCTTCATTTTAAATCCAACATTACTCCCTAAGCGCTCTTATCTGGAATAAACAGAACGAGTCGAATAAAACGAGTGCTTTAAGGGCGTCGTTTATAATCCCGGTGCGTTCAGATGCGGGACGCTAGCTAGCTCGTGTTCGCTAGTTTGCGACAGAGCGGTACACAGCCTGTGTTCACCGCAAAACGGCGAACATCTCATTACCACCTACATTATGAAACACTCACGCTTGACGAGGCTCGACAAAACCACGCGGAAATCGTTTTGTTGAACGGACTTTCTTCACTTTCTAACCTTGCCTTGGTGTCTGCCTGCACTTTACATTAATAACAGGAAATGAAGAAGAGTTAGCCTTTATTTTTCCCCCATACATGTTCAATTTTAAATAAATTCTACGGAATCTAGGATAGTATGTAAATGCGGCACGTCTGCCACTAGGGGGCGGTGTACCTGTCAGAGGTCACGTGAAATAAAACACAGAGTTCACACTCGGAATGTTTTAGCTACGTATTTGCAAGCGGTCAAATATTCACGAGTAATCACATCTGTGCGCGTGTGTGTGTGAACCTCGTGGAAGTTCTGCTCGGTGATGCTGCTGTCGTCCAGGTGCAGGATGCTGTTGAGCGTCTGGACGTACAGCAGGTCCACCTCCTCCAGGTCCTCCAGCGTCAGCGGGATGCAGCACAGCTGCTTCCACACCATCGGAGCCAGATGCAGGTCCAGAGGTTTCTTGGTGCGGATGGCCACGCCCATCAGGATGCCCAGGAACTTAAACTGCAGTAAATGCTCGTCCAGACACGCGGAGGGGTTCAGCAGGAACCTGAAGTTACACGCACACACACACACACACAAACACAAACAAACGAGCTTTCAACAGGCATTAATAAATAAACTGTGACGTTGTTCTGCGTTACATGTACCTGTGAGAACGTTGCCATGGCGATATCGATTTTAACATTCTTTTTATTTATTTATTTACATTTATTGATATTTATATATGTGTATATATTTATTAGATCTATCTGAACAACAAACTGGGAGGACTAATCACTTCATATCAACTTATCACTCACCCGAGTATATTATTATTATTATTATTATTATTATTATTATTTACCTTGCTTACATTCCTTTATAAATTACTTATGTACTTAAACTACTTAATTTACTGACTGATCTTACTTTATTTCAATTACTTAACTAGTTTACATATCTTACTTGTCTTATTTAATTGACTGATTTTATTTAACTTACACTTTTGCATAACGCTGAGCCTCATTCATCATCTTTTAGCAAAACTGTGTGTAAATTTTGATGTAAAACAGCCCGAACTCAAAACTTCGAAAAGTGAAAATCTCTTCCATGACACAGCTCATTTGCATTTAGCGACGCCCACAGAACTCCATAAAAGGTAAAGTGCAGAGAGAGCTGGGAGCACGAAATGAGCGATCGGGGTAAAGGCTGAAAATCAGAAGTGGAAGTTATTTTCACTCACTTCTCTGACAATAAATATATTTAATAATATATAATATTAATAATAATAAGCAAGCACTAAATTTTGCATCAGATGAGGCGTTTGTTTACGGCGCCGTACAGACGGACGGACAGACGGACAGAGAGACAGACGGACACAGACCGGCCCGTCCTCTGTTTGTACTTTTCTCATAACCGAATGATTCGCTTTACTTGACGTTGTGTTCGCTCGCTTTCTTACGAATGTACGGATAAGATACGAACGCTTTTTTAATTTTCATTAATGGTAGTTTGCTAGTTAGCTAATGTTAGCATGGGTTATGGTTACGACATGAACGTAAACAGTACTTCTCCTGACCGGTCTCTGTTGTAGCCCACTTCTGCTGTGGCATTAGGAGAAGGGATGAGCAGGTCCACTACTCCAGTCTCAAGCTCCTACACACACACACACACACACACACACACACACACACACACACACACACACACACACTTTGTGTTATGGTGATGTCTAGCTACGCATTTCGTTTATTCCAGAAAGATGAAAGTGACCACACCTGACACATTTCAGTAATCGTGTCGTCAAAAACTCCTCCTGCATCGTCCGCTCCCTCTCCAACCAGCTTCACCTTCCACGCCCGGGACGGCAGCCTGAGATCAGACGCGTTCAGCTTCACTACCTGCCGAGCGATCTGCACGAAGATGGGCTTACACTTCCTCCCACTTCATAGGGGAGAGAGAGAGGGGAGAGAGAGAGGGGAGAGAGAGACAGAGAGCGAGGAAGAGAGGGAGAGAGGGAGGGAGAGGGGTGAGAGAGAGGAAGAGGGGGACAGAGAGAGAGAGAGAGAGAGAATGAGGGATGAGGAGAAGAATTTTAATGGATTTTTTTTTAGAATTTACATTTTAGAGTTATAGATCCATTACTAAATACCCCCTGGCCGCTAAATGTCCCAAACCCCAACATAAATACCCCCTGGCCACTAAATGTCCTATGGCCATAAATAAATATACTGCACAGTGCTAAATTCCCCAAACCGAACAACAGAAACCCCCTTTGCTAAATGTTGCCAAACCCATGAATACCCCCTCTGACGGCTAAATTCCATAAAAATTCCCCCAACACAACAGTATAAGGTCAGGATAAGTTACTGACCGAGTGGAGATTCTCTTGACGGTGATCTGAGGGCCATAGTTCTTGCCCTGCACCATGGTCTTACCGATGGAGCGCACCATCGGCAGCATATACACCCGTGGAGCCAGCAGAGGGCGCAGCTGCCCCTGTACGATACCCCACGTCCCGGGGTTATAACGCGACGTACAACTCTGAAACACACAACATGCACCATACACACCTCACTGTGCAATATATTCATTATTACTGCACTTATTATTGCATTGTGTGCAAAGACATTCCAAGAATGTTTCTGTACACAGTGCTGTGCATAAGTATTCACCCCCCTGGATCTTAAACTGAAATCTTTATAGTTTTATTTATTAAAAAAAAAAAAAAAAAAAATATTTTAAAAAAGTATTTGCACCTTTTGTTTGTTTCTATGACTAATCTCTCCACCCGCTCACTGATTAAAATCTTTTACACCGCACAAAATGTCTTCTTTGCAAATAAATATCTCGAATATAGTTAAATGTATCAAGTCTTTCCAGTCAGATTACAATAAACTAAATACAAGCTTGTTAAACCTATTTCTAGACATTTTTTTTTTTACTTATTACAAATTTAAATAATCTGGTTCTGCTGGCAAATAAATATTTTATCTAAATCTAAGCACCAGTTTCTAGAAAGAAACAAAATGAACTGCCCATAGAATAAAAAGTTTTTAAGCTTGTCTAAAGCAGGCTGAATGAGTTTATATACTTTAATTTGTAAAGGATTTGGCAAACTATTGATTTCCCCCCAAGCTTTGTGCAGATTCATGACACACAATTCCAATTAAGTCCATTTTAGTTCCAGATAGTAAGAGAGGAACGCTCAGTGAGGGGTAAATACTTATGCACATCACTGCGCAGGTGAGTGTGTGTGTACCTGGTTGTTAGGGCTGAGGTTTAAAAGTCTCCAGGAGGAGTACATGAGGTCAGAGAAGTGGTAGAGCAGACGTAGCCGAGCTCTCAGCGCCTCCATGCTGACGTCCCTCAGAGCGCCGTACTGCGGCGGCACACACACGGGCAGCCCCAGCTGCAGCGGCATGGACGAGCCTGCGCAAATCGCAACACGACGTTAGTTTAGACGCAACTATAGCACGTGCGTGTGCGTGTGTGTGCGTGTGTGCATGTGCGTGTGTGTGTGTACCTGGTGCTCTGGGTGGCACTGACAGAGCAGTCCATGCGGCACTGTGGCAGCGTCCTGCCGAAATCTGCTGGATGTTTTTACCCTGCAAAGCTGCGATGAGCGTCGGCTCTCGTACGTGGTTGGTGTGGCCCAAACCGAGCTACAACACACACACACACACACACACACACACACACACACACACACACACACACACACCATCATAATTTAGGCAAACCATTTGACAAGAAACAGAGCAATTGCAGGCCTTAGCCTATTTTTACGCTCACACTGTAACCATGACAACACTGATCAATCTTAGCTAGCATCATCAGTTATGTCCTTTTATTTTAAGTTACGTATTTGTATAATCGACAACGAAATATCTTTAATTCATTCTAAACCTCGTATTCACTCACAAACTCATCTCTCCATCTTTCTCGCTTGCTTCCGAACTTCACGCCCGATCGGTCACGATTTGAGTAACCTTCATTTTTCGGCTACATCTCATGTAAAACGTGTGCTCACCTGCCCTTCAGAGTTGCTCCCCCAG